>NC_060176.1:73879404-74075545 GCF_021184085.1 Oncorhynchus gorbuscha
AATCACCATGCTCTGATTCTAAAACGGCAGACAATCGTAACTACTACTGCATCATTTTAAACATCAAGTTACAATAGAATCCTGAGATATTCACACACTTCCTTGTTGTGAAACGACACGCATGGGAAAGAAGGTCCGCCCCTTCCTGTCCCTGACACCCACCCTGACTCCCTGACTCGGAGCTCCCTCTCCGGTTGGCCGTCGCAGCATTATCCGTAGGGTAGGTTAGGCGTTCCAAATCCCCGCTTCCAGACCTGTGGACAAACAATGCCTTTAGTTAGCAGCAGTCCATCCACAGTGGGATGAAACATTAGCCTCCTGGGAATGACACTGCCATCGATTGACTTCATTAGTCAACTCCAGCCTCTGTGCGACTGCTCTTTTAACAATTAGGCATTATTCACAAGGAAGTCAAATAAAACTAAATCAAAAATTATTTAGATCACACTAGTATAATATTACAATAATACACAAATGTATTATTTAAATTGTGTGAACCACAGAGGGGAGCTTTGGAGGGGTGTTCACACTAGGGGAGAAAGTAAGAGAACGAAAGGAAGAGGGAGGGCTGGGGGCCATGGAGTCTACAGGAAGCAGCAGGATGGCACACAAAAGCATCGGGGCTCGGTCAGGAAGCGTCTTGTTAAGTCTTGAGAACGCCACGTTATTGTACATGAATCCCGCACCCCAAGCAACACCACACACTCAACACACACACGTACACTTTGGTAGCCAGGTTGAGAAGGAAGACAGATCAAATCCTGCTTAAAATGCTGACTACAGTTCTGAGAACTCTGAATAACAGGAAGACGAGCTTTCTCCTCTCTCTGTGAGTGAGAGAGACAGACAGGAGTTTTTACTTCTCATACGTATTCAGTCCAGTTTATTAGGTACACCACCCGTTCACAAAAATGCAAGTAGACCGGCATCCAGTTACTGTTCCATTCAACGTTAGAATGGACAAAACAAGTCACCTCAGTGACTTTGACCGTGGTAGGCGCGTCGGTTCTAGTATCTCAGAAACTACCAGCCTCCTGGGATTTTCACGCACGACAGTGTCTAGGGTTCACCGAGAATGGTGCCACAAACAAAAAGCATCCAGTCAGCAGCAGCACTGTGGGTGAAAACAGCTTGTTGACGGAGAAATGGCAAGAATCGTGCAAGTTAACAGGTGGGCCGGGCCACAGACAGACAAATAACAGCACAGTACAGTGGTATGCAGAACTGCATCTCAGAATGCACAGACGACCAAACCGGGTTCCACTCCTATCTGAAAAACAACAAGCAGCCACTGCGCCAATCGGGATGCGAGATCACTAACACTGGGCAATTGAGGAGTGGAAAAACATCGCCTGGTCCGATGAATCCCGGATCCTGGTACGTCATGCTGATGGCAGAGTCAGGATTTGGCAAAAGCAGCATGAGTCCATTGCCCCATCCTGCCTGGTGTATATATACACACACACACACACACACACACACACACACACACACACACACACACAGAACAAACATATTTTCCTTTTTAACAATTTAAAAAAGGAAAATCTGTAAAAATCTGTCAAAACGGTAGCTTTGTTTTCAAATTGCCATTGATCAAATGAAATTGTGTTTGTTGTGTGTAGCTAATGCCTTCCCACACCATAACCCCACCATAGGGAATTTTGTTCACAACGTTGACATTAGTAAACCGCTCGCCCAAACGACGCTATACACGCTGTCTGCTACCTGCCCGCTACCTGCCCGGTACATTTGAAACCGGGATTCATCTGGGAAGAGCACACTTCTCCAGCGTGCCAGTGGCCATCAAAGTTGAGCATTTGCCCACTTAAGTCAGTTACGACGCCTATCTGCAGTCAGGTCAAGACCCTGGTGAGGACAACGAGCATGATGATCTTCCCTGAGATGGGTTTTGACAGTTTTTGCAGAAATTCTTCAGTTGTGCAAACCCACAGTCCGGGTGGCTGGTCTCAGACAATCCAGCAGATGAAGCAGCCGGATGTGGTGGTCGTGGGCTGGTGTGGTTACACGTGGTCTGCGGTTGCGAGGCCTGTTGGACGTACTGCCAAATTCTCTAAAACAATGTTGGAGAAGGCTTATTGTGGAGAAAAAAAAACATTTATCTGCCAACAGCTCTGATTGACATTCCTGCAGTCAAAACTTGAGACATCTGTTGTGACAAAACTGCACATTTTAGAGTGGCCTTTTATTGCCCCCTGCACAAGGTGCACCTGTGTAATGATCATGCTGTTTAATCAACTTCTTGATATCGCACACCTTTCAGGTGGATGGATTATCTTCAAAAAGGAGAAATGCTCACTTAACAGGGATGTAAACAAATTTGTGGACAAAATTAGAAAGAAATCAGCCTTTCTGGGATCTTTTATTCAGCTTATGAAAGATGGGACATATTGCATTTATATTTTTGCTCAGTGTAGCCTATAGAAAGTCTACAACCCATTGAAATGTTTTCACATTTTGTTACAAAGTAGGATTGAAATAGATGTAATTTGTCATTGAGCTACAAAAAATACTAAATGTTTTGCAAATTAATAAAAATTAAATAAAATAGTTGTTTCATAAGTATTCAATCCCTTTGTTTAGGCCTAAATTAGTTCAGAAGAAACATGTTGCTTTACAAATCACATAATAAAGTGATATGGAAGTTAAAATAGGGGTTGACATGATTTTTGAATTGTACCCCTTCCTCTGTCCCCCATACATATAACATCTGTAAGGTCCCATTAGTCAAGTACTGAATATTACCCCTTCCTCTGTCCCCCATACATATAACATCTGTAAGGTCCCATTAGTCAAGTACTGAATATTACCCCTTCCTCTGTCCCCCATACATATAACATCTGTAAGGACCCATTAGTCAAGTACTGAATTTCAAGCACAGATTCAACTACAAAGACCAGGGAGCTTTTCAAAAGCCTCATAAAGAAGGGCAGTGATTGGTAGATGGGTAACAATAACAAATCAGACATTGAATATGTCTTTAAGTATGGTCAAGTTAATAATGATGCTGTGGATGATGTATTAAACCACCCAGACACATCAACGATGCAGTCGTCCTTCTGAACTGAGATGCAGGACAGGAAGAAAACTGCTTAGGGATGTCACCATGAGGCCATTAGCGATTTTAATGGGTGATGGAAGAAAACTGAGGATGGATCAACAACATTGTAGTGACTCCATAATAATGACTTAAATGACAGAGTGAAAATAATACAAACACGCAGAATAAAAGTATACAAAAACATGCATCTTGTGTGCAACAAAGCACTAAAGCAATACTGGGAAAAAATACAGCAAAGGCAAAATCCTAAAGGAGAACCTGCTTTACACCAAACATGGAGAGCAATTCACCTTTCAGCAGGACAACAACCGAAAAGACAAAGCCAAATGTACACAGGAGTTGCTTACCAAAAACACAGTGAATGTTCCTGAGCAACCAAGTTACAGTTTTGACTTAAATCTGCCTGAGAATCTAAGACAATACCTGAAAATCGCTATCTAGCCATGATCCCCAACACCTTGACAGAGCTATTAGTATTTTGAAAATAAAATAGACAAATATTGCACAATACAAGTGTGCAAAGATCTTATGAGAATTACCCAAGAAGATCCACAGCTGTAATCACTGCCTAAGGGGTTTCTAACATGCAGCGGGATGAATACTTATCTCAGGTATCATTTTTCAATACTCTTTTGAAGATGTTCAAATTTTTGTCCCCACTGACAGAGTATTTTGAGTAGATCGTTGACAAAAACAACAATTAAATCAATTTTTATCCCCTTAGGGAAAATAAAATGAAGAAATCCAAGGGGGGTTTAGACTTTCTATGATACTTTATACAGTGCATTTGGAAAGTATTCAGACAACTTGACATTATGTTACATTACAGCCTTATTCTAAAATGGATGAAGTAAAACCGTTTCCTCATCAATCTACACACAATACACCATAATATTTATTTTAATACTTTGCAAATGTATTAAAAACAAAAAACAAATATTTACATAAAGTATTCAGACCCGTTGAAATTGAGCTCAGGTGCATCCTGTTACCAGTCATCATCCTTGAGGTGTTTCTACAACTTGATTTGAGTCCACCTGTGGTAAATTCAATTGATTGGACATGATTTGGAAAGGCACACACCTGTCTATACAAGGTCCCACAGTTGACTGCATTTCAGAGCAAAAACCAAGCCATGAGGTCGAAGGAATTTTCCGTAGAGCTCAGACAGGATTGTGTCAAGGCATAGATCTGGGGAAGGGTACCAAAACATTTCTGCAGCATTGAAAGTCCCCAAGAACACAGTGGCCTCCATCATTCTTGAATTTAAGAAGTTTGGAACCACTAAGACTCTTCCTAGAGCTGACCACTAGGCCAAACTGAGTAATCAGGGGAGAAGGGCCATGGTCAGAAAGGTGACCAAAAACTCTGACAGAGCTCCAGAGTAACTCTCTGGAGATGGGAGAACCTTCCAGAAGGACAACCATCTCTGCAGCACTCCACCAATCAGGCCTTTATGGTAGAGTGGCCAGACGGAAGCCACTCAGTAAAAGGCACATGACAGCCTGCCTGGAGTTTGCCAAAAGGAACCTAAAGACTCTCAGACCATGAGAAACAAGATTCTCTGGTCTGATGAAACCAAGATCCTGGGAAACCTGGCACCATCCCTACGGTGAAGCATGGTTGTGTCAGCATCATGCTGTGGGGATGTTTTTCAGCGGCAGGGACTGCGAAACTAGTCATGATCGAGGCAAAGTTGAAAAGAGCAAAGTACAGAGAGATCCTTGATGAAAACCTGCTCCAGAGCGCTCAGTACCTCAGACTGGGGCGAAGGTTCACCTTCCAACAGGACAACGACCCTAAGCACACAGCCAAAACAACATAGGAGAGGATTCGGGACAAGTCTCTGAATGTCCTTGAGTGGCCCAGCCAGAGCCCGACTTAAACATCTCAGGAGGAACCTGAAAATAGCTGTGCAGCAATGCTCCCCATCCAACACGACAGAGCTTGAGAGGATCTGCAGAGAATAATGGGAGAAACTGCCCAAATACAGGTGTGCCAAGCTTGTAGCGTCATACCCAAGCTGTAATCGCTGCCAAAGGTGCTTCAACAAAGTACTGAGTAAAGGGTCTGAAAACTTAAGTAAAAGTATTTATTTTATATTAATTAGCAAACATAAAAATAAAATAAAAACTTTGTCATTGTGGGGTATTGTGTGTAGATTGTTGAGGGGGAAAAAGTCAAGGGGTCTGAATACTTTCCGAAGGCACTGTATCTCAAACACACATGAAAAATAGCTGCACACATGTGCAAACTAATGAATATGCACAATCATATAATCTTGTATGCTGCTAGATTTGGAACAGCATGATAACAGACATGCTGAAAGCCTTGTCAAGTCATGGGTCTCCAATAGCTCATCATTCCCTGCACACTTCAGCCATTTAATTAATACAGGATATCCATTTTGAAGACAAATGTGGAATCCTAATAGCAGTATACTAACTACTAGATGGCAGTACTGCAGGAGAGAAATGCATGAGACTAAAATGAGTGAGTGAGAGAGAGAGAGAACCCTTGGGACATGGGTGCTGCAGAGCTGAAACCGTGTTGGCCTCAGAACGGGAAGTGAGATGGAGAATCCAGACATCTGCAGAAAGGTCCTGAAAATTCCCCCACTGAGACACACCTCCCCCACGCTTCCTCTTTCACAGGGCTGCACCTGACACAGCTCCGCACACACACACAACAAAAAGCTAGATGAAGAAAAAGGCTGACAGTAGACAGGGAGAAGAGTAGCATGATAAATAGTGGTAACATTTAGGTTAGATGTGGCACGTCTCTCACCTGTTGTTTATCCATTCTTTAATTTCTGTTGTCCAGGAGCTGACCTGTTGGTCATTGTCGGTCTCAAATATGAGACTACCTGGATAGTGATTAACCTGGGGATGAGACAAGACTGCTGGTTAAGGAAATGAACACACACAGAAAGTAGTGATACACACACACACACACGTGCCACACGTGCCACGCACGCACGAACACACACACACACACACACACACACACACACACACACACACACACGTGACACGCACGCACGCACACACGTGACACGCACGCACGCACACACACGTGACACGCACGCACACACGTGACACACACGTGACACACACGTGACACACACGTGACACACACGTGACACGCACGCACACACACGTGACACGCACGCGCGCACGCACACGCGTGACGCGCACGCACACACGCGTGACGCGCACGCACACACGCGTGACGCGCACGCACACACACACACACACACGTGACGCGCACGCACGCACACACACACACGTGACGCGCACGCACACACACACACGTGACGCGCACGCACGCACACACACACACGTGACGCGCACGCACGCACACACACACACGTGACGCGCACGCACGCACACACACACACGTGACGCGCACGCACACACACACACACACGTGACGCGCACGCACACACACACGTGACGCGCACGCACACACACACACGTGACGCGCACGCACACACACACACGTGACGCGCACGCACACACACACACACGTGACGCGCACGCACACACACACACGTGACGCGCACGCACACACACACACGTGACGCGCACGCACACACACACACGTGACGCGCACGCACACACACACACGTGACGCGCACGCACACACACACACGTGACGCGCACGCACACACACACACGTGACGCGCACGCACACACACACACGTGACGCGCACGCACACACACACACGTGACGCACACACACACACACACGTGACGCGCACGCACACACACACACACACACGTGACGCGCACGCACACACACACACACGTGACGCGCACGCACACACACACACACGTGACGCGCACGCACACACACACACGTGACGCGCACGCACACACACACACACGTGACGCGCACGCACACACACACACGTGACGCGCACGCACACACGTGACGCGCACGCACACACACACACGTGACGCGCACGCACACACACACAGACGTGACACGCACACACAGACGTGACACGCACACAGACGTGACACGCACACACACACAGACGTGACACGCACACACACACAGACGTGACACGCACACACACACAGACGTGACACGCACACACACACAGACGTGACACGCACACACACACAGACGTGACACGCACACACACACAGACGTGACACGCACACACACACAGACGTGACACGCACGCACACACACACAGACGTGACACGCACACACACACAGACGTGACACGCACACAGCCGTGACACGCACAAGAACTGGAACAGGAAGAAACTAAGGCAAGTTTGGCAGAGGATGTGTGTGTCAAATCAAATCTTATTCTATTGGTCACATATACATATTTAGCAAATGTTATTGCGGGTGTAGTGAAATGCTTGTGTTTCTAGCTCCAACAGTGCAGTTGAATCTAACAACAATACACACCAATCTAAAAGTAAAATAATGGAATTGAGAAATATATAGATATTAGATTGCTCAATGTCGGAGTGGTATTGACTAAAATACAGTAGAATATAATACAGTATATACATGAGATGAGTAAAGCAGTATGTAAACATTATTAAAGTGGCCAGTGATCCCAAATATATTATATAGGGCAGCAGCCTCTAAGGTGCAGGGTTGCGTAACTGGGTGGAAACCCGGCTAGTGAAAGCTATTTAACAGTCTGATGGCCTTGAGATAGAGGCCGTTTTTCAGTCTCTCAGTCGCAGCTTTGATGGATGATAGCGGGGTGAACAGGCAGTGGCTTGGGTGGTTGATGTTCTTGATGATCTTTTTTGCCTTCCTGTGACATCAGGCGCTGTAGGTGTCCTGGAGGGCAGGTAGTTTGCCACCGGTGATGTGTTGGGCAGACCGCACCATCCTCTGGAGAGCTCTGTGGTTGCAGGCGGTGATACAGTCTGACAGGATGCTCTCAATTGTGCATCTGTAAAAGTTTGTGAGGGTTTTAGGGGCCAAGCCAAATTTCTTCAGCCTCCTGAGGTTGAAGAGGCGCTGTTGCGCCTTCTTCACCACACTGTCTGTGTGGGTGGACCATTTCAGATCGTCAGTGATGTGTACGGTCCCGTCGATGTGGATAGGGGCGTGCTCCATCTGCTGTTTCCTGAAGTCCACGATCAGCTCCATTGTTTTGTTGATGTTGAGTGAGAGGTTATTTTCCTGGCACCACTCTCCAAGGGCCTTCACCTCCTCCCTGTAGGTTGTCTTGTCATTGTTGATCATCAGGCCTACTACTGTTGTGTCGTCTACAAACTTGACAATTGAGTTGGAGGCGAACAGGGAGTAAAGGAGGGGGCTGAGCACGCACACTTGTGGGGCTCCTGTTTTGAGGATCAGCGAAGTCATCGTGTTGTTTCCTACCTTCACCACCTGGGGGCGGCCCGTCAGGAAGTCCAGGACCCAGTTGCACAGGGCAGGGTACAGACCCAGGGCCCAGAGGTTAATTATGAGCTTAGCGGGTACTATGGTGTTGAATGCTGCGCTATAGTCAATTAACAGCATTCTTACACAGGTATTCCTCTTGTCCAGATGGGATAGAGCAGTGTGCAGTGCAACAGCATCGTCTGTGGATCTATTGGGGCCGTAAGCTAATTTGAGAGGGTCTAGGATCAGGTAAGGTAGAGGTGATACGATCCTTAACTAGCCTTTCAAAGAACTTCATGATGACAATAGTGAGTGCTACGAGGCGATAGTCATTTAGTTCAGTTACCTTTGCTTTCTTGGGTACAGGAACAATGGTGGACATCTTGAAGCAAGTCGGGATAGCAGACTGGGATAGGGAGATATTGAATATGTCCGTAAGCACTCCAGCCAGCTGGTCTGAGGGCGCGGCGAGGAATGCCGTCTGGGCTGGCAGCCCTGCGAGGGTTAACATGCTTAAAATGTCCTACTCACGGCCATGGAGAACGAGAGCCCACAGTCCTTGGTAGCAGACAGCATCGGTGGCACTGTGTTATCCTCAAAGCGGGAGAAGGTGTTAAGCTTGTCCGGAAGCAAGACGTCAGTGTCCGCGACATGGCTGGTTTTCCCTTTGTAGTCGGTGATTGTCTGCAGACCCTACCATATACGTCTCGTGTCTGAGCCGTTGAATTGCAACTCCACCATGTCTCTGTACTGACGTTTTGCCTGTTTGATTGCCTTACGGTGGGAATAACTACACTGTTTGAATTCGTCCAGATTCCCAGTCACCTTGCCACGGTTAAATGAGGTGGTTCACACTTTCAGTTTTGTGCGAATTCTGCCATCTATCCACGGTTTCTGATTTGGGTAGGTTTTATTAGACAGTGAGTACAACATCCTCTATAGAGTTCCTGATGAACTCAGTCACCGTATCCGTGTATTTATGTTATTCCCAGAGGCTACCCGAAACATATCCCAGGCCGCATGATCAAAACAATCTCGGAGCATGGATTCCGATTGGTCAGACCAGCGTTGAATAGACCTTAGCACAGGTACTTCCTGTTAAGAGTTTCTGCCTATGGGAAGGGAGGAGCAAAATGGAATCGTGCTTAGACTTGCCGAAGGGAGGGCCTTGTAGGCATTTTGAAAAGTTGAGTAGCAGTGGTCCAATGTTTCTCCAGAGCGAGTACTACAGTCAATGGGTTGGTCAAACTTTTGTAGCGGTTTCCTCAAATTGGCTTTTTTTTAAAATCCAAAGCTACAATAAATGATGCCTCAGGATATGTGGTTACGAGTTTGTATAAAGTCCACTGCAATTCTTTGAGGGCTGTCGTGGTATCGGCTTGAGGGGGAATATACACGGCTGTGACTATAACTGAAGAGAATTATCTTGTGAGGTAATACGTCGGCATTTGATTGTGAGGTATTCTAGGTCGGGTGAACAAAAGGACTTGTGATTATCATAACACACAGAAACATCATGAGTAGGTAATCATGAAACCTATCCCCCCGCCTTTCTCTCTTCGGAGAGTTCTTTATTCCCGTCTGCGCGATGTACTGAGAACC
The DNA here is from genome assembly GCF_021184085.1 of Oncorhynchus gorbuscha. NCBI lineage: Eukaryota > Metazoa > Chordata > Actinopteri > Salmoniformes > Salmonidae > Oncorhynchus > Oncorhynchus gorbuscha. Next base: position 73,889,459 of record NC_060176.1, read on the forward strand.
CAGCAGGCTGTATGGACGGGGACAGTATATCATCCCTAGAGAGTGTTACAATCACGTATGTCTCTCTGGAAGGAGATCCTCGCCTTGAGCTCGGCTACTTTATTATCCAGAGACTATATACTCTGAAGCAGTGGATGGTGTGCACGCCTCCTGAGTCGGACTAGAAGTCCACTCTGAATACTTCTTCTCCGTCAGTGGTGTTTTGGAGCAGCCTCTGGAATGAGTTTAATTTCCCTGGGGGGTACGAAACAAAGGATCCAATTTGGTAATATCGTATTCCTAGTAGTAACGCTGGTGAGTTACCCCTGCTCTTATTTCTGGCTGTATGTAATAACACACAAAAAAAAATATTCAGGCCTAATAATGAAAGAAAAATACTGAAAAGTTGCTTAGGAGCTAGAAGCCATATCTGTTGGCGCCATATTACTACGTGTGTGTGTGTGTGTGTGTGTGTGTGTGTGTGTGTGTGTGTGTGTGTGTGTGTGTGTGTGTGTGTGTGTGTGTGTGTGTGTGTGTGTGTGTGTGTGTGTGTGTGTGTGTGTGTGTGTGTGTGTGTGTGTGTGTAAAGTGCGCGCAATTCATGTGGAAGCTCAATGCTCACTATAAATCCACAGGAGTGCTTTTGGACAGAGAACAGACTGGCTCGGCTGTATGGTTGCGTGTGTGTGAATAGGTGATGTTGACAAAAGGACAAGAAATGAGGCATGAAGCTAGATCACCAACAACAGGAAGAGTCTCTCCTCTTCCTCACCTTTAGAACAAACGTGTTTGTGTTGTCCGGCATCTCCAGACAGTTGCAGCGGCGGATCTCCAGGATGTCTGAGCAACGTGCTGTCAGTTTAGGACTGGAGCCCTGGAGGACACACAGAGAGGCAGAGAGAGACAGGGTCCGAGATCAAGCAGACATTGTTACAGCACGTCGTGTCCTAGACCCCTCAAACACCACTCTGTTCCGGTAACACACCACCTCAAACACCACTCTGTTCCGGTAACACACCACCTCAAACACCACTCTGTTCCGGTAACACACCACCTCAAACACCACTCGGTTCCAGTAACTCACCACATCCTCTTCGACGCAACTCCCTTCAAAAAACCACGTCATACGTGTGTTTGTGGCACATTAAGAGACGTTTCAAGATAGTTTGCTTCTGCTTAACTTGAACATTTGACTGAGTGTTCGTGGTGAGGAGCGTTAGTTTTTTTTTTAGGGAGTAGACATATCAGGATGCATTCATTTGATCCATTGCTGTTTTGATGTTGTTTTCCTTTCGCTCTACAGCACTCTCCAACAAGACCTCCAAAACTAGATGGAGAGGGGATCCAGATGGTGGAGGAACTAGTGGGAAACGCAAAACCACTGGGACATGCAGGCTGTGTGTGTGTGTGTGTGTGTGTGTGTCGGTCTTTCTCAGTGTCAGAGTGTCTAAAGTACGTGTTCCTGTGTGTACAAGTCTTTGCTGTTGAAAATCCAACTTGGCTCTTCCCCTGGAGTATCCCTCAGTGGAACTCTCTGGGCTGAGCGCCAGGACTCCTTCCCTCCAGGCCAGGCCCAGTTCAGAATGGAGAGACCCAGAGAGGAAGGCTGCTCCTCCGGGAACACACTCACAGTCTCCAGCCCAGCTCAGAGGGAGGAGGGAAGGCCAGTCATCAACAGCCCCATGGGATGACAGGGCAAAGGTCACCTTTGAAAATTAATCTCCTCACTGTTCTTTCAGGAGAAAATGGGCAGAAGGAAAGTGCTCGTCGTATGCTGATGATAACTCTGCTGTTGTGTGTCATGTGTGAGCTGTTCCACATGCTGGCTGACGGAAAGGAAATGAGCGAGACAGTATAAGATGGGGGAGAAAGGACAGCGGGGGACAAAGGAGAGCGGGGGACAAAGGAGAGCGGGGGAGAGAAAACGGGTGGATTCCAGAGGGCTGAGGCGGATGAGTGTGACCCTGTGACACAGTGTGTGAGCCGATGAAATGTCTATGGGTGCGTCCTAAATTACACCCTATTACCTATTTAGTGCACTACTTTTGACCAAAGGCCTATGGGCCCTGCTGAAAAGGAGTGCACTACTTAGGGAATATGGTGCCATTAGGAACACGTCCCATGCTTATCCCAGACAGGTTGGGCACATCAAAAGGAGATTCCTTTCCCCCTCATTTCCTGTCCTCATGAGTCTTAGTATGAATGAATCACATGGAGCCCTTGTTCCTCCCAACAGCTTTAAGGAGAAATTAGAAGTATTTGACTCAGTAGCTAGATTTCCATCCAATTAGTGACAGATTTTCATGCAAATATCCTAAAATCTGCATGAAGAAAATGTGCATTTTCCCATCAGTGGTGTTTTCACCAAACTGACTTGTTGCAGATTTTTTTTAAATGTAAAAAGTGAGTTTTAGTTTTTCATGTAGCGAATAAAAATGTGTTTCCGTTGCATTTCTAACTCTACCGATTGTGACAAAACTGCTGCTGCGTTAAAAAGCAAAGCAAATGTGCCTCCTCTGGTCTTGGCACATGGCCAACAGTTGGCAGATACACTGTGGGTAGGCTTGAGATTAAAATGGATAACAGCGAGAATATTTTTAATCATTGATCAACATGTCACCAGAATAAGACCCTGGATATTTATTGGAAAGCTCATATCGTGCACTTCAAGAGTTTTTGCTCTGTCATTATGGGGTATTGTGTGTAGATTGATGAGGGAAAAAACTATTTTAGAATAAGGCTGTAATGTAACAAAATGTGGAAAAAGGTCAAGGGGTCTGAATACTTTCCCGAATGCAATGTATACTGCATGACTTTACTCGCATAAAGCCTGTGGATGGAAACGTGGTCATGGAAGGAAGGAATCTCCCCCCGTTTAGATTAATACCAGGTCTCTTTCCAGTTTGCTGCACCACCCACTGGCACTACACTGACTCACTACACAGAGACGGCACTCCAGCACTGGGCGGGTGGGCGAGTACACACACACACCAGCTATCATAAATTAGGCCTACACAAATATGATACACCCCAGATCCGAGCCTGTGTACAGACAAACAAATGTACCGGCGGTTCAGTGGACACTCCATAGCTAGGCTATGTCAACTAAAACTGACACTTTCAAACAAGTGGAACAGATTGGCAAATAAATGTAGCGAGGGTCTAGCATAAACAAAAACTCCAGAGCTCTTCAACCTTTAAAAGAAACAGGACGCAGCATTAGATAGGCTACATCTTACTGATGTATTGTATTGAGAGTTAGTGACAGGAACGCTTTGGTAGGGTGACGCCACTGGAAGCCTGTGAAAACTAAATGTTGGACAACAGCCATATTTGGTTAGCCGTCTGCTTCGAAACGCCTGACGCCATCTCCTTGACTGTATACACAACGCATCCAAATTGTTTGTCCCTCTTGGAGATTGTTTAGAGCATTTTAGTGTACTTAATAAGGTATGCCCTGAGCCACTGAAGCCACAAGGGAAAAGCAAAGAGGGAGAGATGCACAACAGTTTGATGTGAAGCAAAAAGTCTCATGCTACTCATTTGTAGCGAACATCCCAACAACATCTCATCTCAGAGATCAGCTGTTTACCAAAACAGTGGCGTGGTGCCCGCTTTGCTGTTGTTTGCAGGTGGCACCTTCAATATGACGCTGAGTGCACTACAGGGGAAATTTACAGAGGTCTGCTTGTGACGCCCTCCGATTCCATTTCACTTCTCACTGGTCACTTTCAATCTTAGTCATTCACCATCGTGTTTCAGCTTTAGTCACACACAGACAAAATTTGGTAATATGGTTGGAGAAAATTGACAATATAACCCACAGATGTGTGGCAAAGTAAATACAAAATATTCACAGCTGACACTGTCCACCCTGGGCAGGATTCCCAGCATGCTTTGCACCAACAATACGCTGACCCTGGGATCATAATAATATAATATATGCCATTTAGCAGACGCTTTTATCCAAAGCGACTTACAGTCATGTGTGCATACATTCTACGTATGGGTGGTCCCGGGAATCGAACCCACTACCCTGGCGTTACAAGCGCCATGCTCTACCAACTGAGCTACATCATCATCCTCATCAGGACCCTCTCCAGAGACTTCCCAAATGTTACCCCCCAGCTCCCCATCAGTACAAATACACAAACATAACACACTACTCAATACAGGAGGATCTTCATACGTTACAGTTATTGGGTTGAGATTTCATTTGGTTGACAAACTCATAAGGTGATTCAGAATTTGATATTGTATAATAGTCCCTGTTCCACATCCACACATTACATTCTGTACTATAGGAGGATAGGCCTTGGTCAGGGTTCCCCAACTAGTGGCCCACAGGTGGTTTTATTCCATCCCCAAGTTCTGACAACAACAACAAAAAAGATACAAAAAAATGTGGGTTGATTTTTCATTGTTGTACATAAGACTGTAAAATCACCAGGACATCAGCCACAAGTGATTTCCATTTTGGAAATCTGTTCAAGTATTTCCACGCATAACAGAAACACATGGTTGTATAAACATTCTGAAATGATTATGCTTGAGTCAAATATATCGGTTTGTGGTTCTTGTAGTCAATCTGCAACCTACAAATGATTTGTAATGATGTTCCGGCCCCCTGACCACCCACTCCTGAATCTAGTTGATGATCCCTGGCCTAGACCACACGCTAATCAGCCTTGGTGGTTGGCTTTTGACTTTACACCCAGCTCGGCATCTTTATGGTGAAGCAGGTTTATCAAACAACCCTGCAGTGGAACTGAAGTGTCACAGGAAAGAGAGCGTGCTGTTCTCGGTTGTGAGCAGTCTGAGGAGAGCAGTGGCAAGTACGGTGATAACGCCATATGAACCAGATCTACCTAGATATGACATCATCAAGGATGTGGGGACAGCAGCACTATCATTAAACTGAGAAATGACAGGTTTCTAGGAAACAGAGCAGCCAATAGGAAAGAGATACTAACAGGCTGCATAGGCAATACAAACAAGACCATTTTTCTAGTCGGACTTGTGTGTCAATTATCTTGCAATTTCAATGGTAATAATAGCTAGCCTATGCAGCTAAAAATATGACAGCCACTCTGGTCTGGAAGTCATTCCACTGAAGGTGGAACATCAGGAAAATTACAACGTCAGTCAGTCTGACCTTTGGCCCTGCTCTTGGAAATACAACCGCAGTTTCACCGAAACACTCGAGAGCCCCTGCTACTGAGAAATGTATAGAGGTGAGAAAGTGAAACAGAAAAGTGTTTCCTGTTACTGTCTAACATTGAGCCTTGGGTCTTGAGGTCCTCAGAGACTGGGGCTAGGGTGTGAGCTGTTTTAGGTCACAGACATGGAGCTTCACCCAAACCCCCTCCCCATCAACTCTGTGTGTGTGTGTGTGTGTGTGTGTGTGTGTGTTCCATACAGTGCATTCGGAAAGTATTCAGACCCCTTCATCTTTTCCACATTTTGTTACGGTACAGCCTTATTCTAAAATGTATTAAATACAATTTGTTCTTTATCAATCTACACAATAAAAGTTTAGAAATGTTAGCAAATTTATAAAAAATAAAACAGAAATACCTCAATTACATAAGTATTCAGACCCTTTCCAATGAGACTCGAAATTGAGCTCAGGTGCATCCTGTTTCCATTGATCACCATTGAGATGTTTCTTCAACTTGATGGGAGTCCACCTGTGGTAAATTCAATTGATTGGACATGAATTGGAAAGGCACGCCTCTCTTTATAAAGGTCCCACAGTTGACAGTGTATGTCAGAGGCAAAAGCAAGCCATGAGGTCAAAGGACTAATTCGTTGAGCTCTGAGAAAGGATTGTGTCAAGGCACAGATCGGGGGAAGGGTACCAAAACATGTCTGCAGCATTGAAGGTCCCCAAGAACCACCATCATTCTTAAATGGAAAAAGTTTGGAACCACCAAAACTCTTCCAAGAGCTGGCCACCAGGTCAAACTGAGCAATTTGGGGAGAAGAGCCTTGGTCAGAGAGGTGACCAAGAACCCGGTGATCACTCTGACAGAGCTCCACAGTTCTCTGTGGAGATGGGCAACCATCTCTGCAGCACGCCGTCAAATCAGGCCTTTATGGTAGAGTGGCAAGAAAGAAGCCGATCCTCAGGAAAAGGCACGACAGCCCGCTTGGAGTTTGCCAAAAGGCACCTAAAACAGAGAAACAAGATGCTCTGGTCTGATAAAACCAAAACTCTTTGGCCTGAATGTCAAGGATCACATCTGGAGGAAATCTGGCACCATCACTATGGTGAAGCATGGTGGTGGTGGCAGCATCATGCTGTGGGGATGTTTTTCAGTGGCAGGGACTGGGGAAGATCCTTGATGAAAACCTGCTCCAGAGTGCTCAGGACCTCAGACTGGGGCGAAGGTTCACATTCCAACATGACTCTAAGCACACAGCCAAGACAACTAAGCACACAGCCAAGACAACGCAGGAGTGGCATCCGGACAAGTCTCAATGTCCTTGAGTGGCCCAGCCAGAGCCCAGACTTGAACCCGATCGAACATCTCTGGCGAGACCTGAAAAACGCTCCCCATCCAACTTGACAGAGCTTGAGAGGGTCTGCAGAGAAGAATGGGAGAAACTCCCCAAATACAGGTGTGCCATGCTTGTAGCGTCATACCCAAAATGACTCAAGACTGTAATCGCTGCCAAAGGTGCTTCAACAAAGTACTAAGTAAAGGGTCTGAATACTTATGTAAATGTATATGTCAAGGAGTATTTTCCGAATGCACTGTATGCATGCACATGCAACTACAGAAGTAAACCATTGGAGCTAAGGAGGTCTGGTGAAAGTGGGAGACTGAGTGAGACACACTCCCCTGTCTTCATCCACTGCTGGCCACAGAAAAGAGCCAGCTCTGCAGTTTTGTCCTCTGACCCAACAGGCTGGGAGATGCAGCAGAGAATGAGTGTCGGCCTTCATGTGTCTGCCAGCCAGTCTGCCTGCCTGCCAGCCAGCCAGCCAGCCAGCCAGCCAGCCGTTCGCTCAGTAGTGGACAAAGACAGGGGAGAGCAGGCCCCGCCCGCCTGCCCGCCACTCCGTCTACCTGCCTGCCCACCCTTCTCTTCGCCCACCACTCCGTCTGCCCGCCCGTCACTCACTTTGTCCGTGTACACTGGCCGTGGCACTGTGAAAAGCCATTCAGGCAGAACAGGCATTCACATAGGTCCACTGAAGACCGTGAACCACGTGTCACACACACACACACACACACACACACACACACACACACACACACACACACACACACACACACACACACACACACACACACACACACACACACACACACACACACACACACACACACACACACACACACAGGGTTAGGGGGCCGGAGCAAAAGGGAAAATTAGAGGAAGAGGAGCAGGGGAGGGGGATGAAAAGACAGGCAAAGGGAGAACTGAGAGAGGGGAAAGGTGACAAAATGACCAGAGGAAAGAGATGTTCCAGAGAGATGACAGACGTCGCTCCCCTCAGGGGCTTTCCACAGGCAACTGAGCAAGGTCAGGTGCACTAACACTGTGGTTACAGGTCCATCACAGAGAGATAAGCATTGTTACCCACAACAGAGGTGCACACACGCACACAGGGCATCAAAGCCAGTGAAAGGTTTAAAACAAACAAGCACTACTCTGCATGACTACGGTAACCACTTGACTTCCTATCGACTCTTCTAGATTTTCTGTGTCACCTTGACGAACATTCTTTCCTTACCCTTCTTCTATTCAACCATTTTGAGTGTACGTACTGTAAGAGACAGGATGGGGTACAGAACAAATAGGCAGAGAGAGAGAAGAAAAAAAAAAGGTAGTCTAAACAACAACAAAACTATTTTGGGCTGTTCTTTCCCTGTGATCAGAACTGAAAACTGGGAGCTCCTCTCAGCTTCTGGATGTTTCCTACTTGATTCTGGGTTCTTGGTCCAGAGGTCAGTGTAAGGAGATTGGGCTAATTTAGTCTTTACATTTTAATGCATATTTTTCAATCAAATGGACATGTTGTAGAAACAGCCTTTGTAAGCGTTGACTGCTGGATTGACCTCTGCATGTTAATGCCTTTTAGCAACAGCAAATACTATTAGGCTACAGTGAGTGTGGGTTTTTCTTTTTCAGTTTGCCTTTTGAACTCTGTACCTAAAATACTTTGTATTATTAAGAACTATTGGAGTCAAGCATGCTAATTCCTCATTCTGCTAACTAACCAAAAACAAATCGGCTGCGTCATGCACCAGACAGCACACAGAATTCTGACAGAAGCATTGCAGGTTACATTAAGACCTACTTTTATAAAAAATTTATTTTTAAAATTTCCCCCCAATTTCATGGTATCCAATTGTTAGTAGTTACTAACTTGTCTCAAGATAGAGACGAAGGTCGAAAGCCATGCGTCCTCCGAAACACAACCCAACCAAGCCGCACTGCTTCTTAACACAGGGCACACCCAACCCGGAAGCCAGCCTCACCAATGTGTCGGAGGAAACACCATGCACCTGGTGACCTTGGTTAGCACGCACTGCGCCCGGCCTGCCACAGTAGTCGCTAGTCGCGATGAGACAAGGATATCCCTACCGGCCAAGCCCTCCCTAACCCGGACTACGCTCGGCCAATTGTGCGTCGTCCCAAAGACCTACTCACACCGGATAATACTTGCCTATCTACAAAGTCTGCATCCCAAATGCACCTATTCCCTATATAGTGCACTACTTTTGACCAGGGCCCATAGCATTTAGCATACTTAGCATACTAAGCTAAGAAGCTCAATTACAATTGTTTTTTTTTTAAATGGCGGAAAGCCATCCACCTCATTTAGCACATCAAGAAGCAACATTAACCACACGTTGTCCTTTGCACACAGACACTGTCAGTGTGTTAACTGTTGCTCTCCGGCTTTCTGACACACCAGCCTACACAAACACACAGCAGAGTCAACTCCAAAACAATACTTTGCCATTACATTAGGCTACATTTAGGCCAAGTGTTCCTCAGGAGATAATACACTCATATGCCTGCCTGTCTGCAGACAACTGCTCGTCGAACATCTCATTCCAAAATCATGGGCATTAACATATAGCAGCAAAGGGGGGATGAACTACAACAGCCTCTTCTGGGAAGGCTTTCCACTAGATGTTGGAACATTGCTGTGGCTTCCATTCAGCCACAAAAGCATTAGTGAGGTCGGGCACTGATGTTGGGCAATAAGGCCAGGCTCTCAGTCGGCATTCCAATTCATTCCAAAGGTGCTTGATGGGGTTGAGGTCAGGGATCTGTGCAGGCCAGTCAAGTTCTTCCACACAGATCTCAACAAACCATTTCTGTATGGACTTTGCTTCGTGCACGGGGGAATCCTCATGCTGACACAGGAATGGGCCTTCTCCTAACTGTTTCCACAAAGTTGGAAGCACACAATAGTCTAGAATGTAATTGTATGCTGTAACGTTTCCCCTTCACTGGAACAAAGGGGCCTAGCCCGAACCATGGAAAACAGCCCCAGACCATTATTCCTCCTCCACCAAACTTTACAGTGGGCACTATGCATTCGGGTAGGTAGCGTTCTTCTGGCATCTGCCGAACCCAGATTTGTCCGGCGGACTGCCAGATGTCAAAGCGTGAGTCATCACTCCAGAGAACGCATTTCCACTGCTCCAGAGTTCAATGGCGGCGAGCTTTACACCACTCTAGCCGGCACTTGGCATTGCACATGATGATCTTAGGCTTGTGTGGGGCTGCTAGGCTATGGAAACCCATTTCATGAAGCTCCTGACTAACAGTTCTTGTGCTGACGTTGCTTCCAGAGGTAGTTTGGAACTCGGTAGTGAGTGTTGCCACCGAGGAGTCAGCGGTCCCGTTGTGTGAGCTTGTGTGGCCTACCACTTCACAGCTCCCGTTGTTGCTCCGAGACCTTTCCACTTCACAATAACAGCACTTACAGTTGACCGGGGCAGCAGAAATTTGACAAACAGATTTTTTGCAAAGGTGGCATCCTATGACTGTGCCACGTTGAAAGTTGCTGAGCTCTTCAGCAAGGCCATTCTACTCCCAATGTTTGTCTATGGAGATTGCATGGCTGTGTGCTCCGTTTTATACACCTGTCAGTAACAATTGGCTGACAGTGTACTTCATAAGCCACGTTGTTGGTATTGGCAGCATCCACTTTGAAAAGCAACATTTTACTGAAGCCCTCCTTCCATTGCTGATACCATGAAAGCTCTCAAGTATGAAATGTGCCTTCACAGATTGATGAGTAGATGCACAATTCACCCGCCTTCTTTTCACAAATGTATCCCATGTCTTGCGAAGTGTTTCATTTGAGTGGCCATAGAGGCATACTCACATATGTATAGTGTTTCTACAGCCTGCTATCACACAAAGCTTGGCCACCATGATTAATAAAAATGCAATTGCCAGCTAGCTCTATACTACTAACCCACAACTCCATTTTTTAATGAGTATATGAAGGGGTGAGTATGGATTTTTCTTTTCCTCACCTTATGCCGCTGGCCATGGGAGGTTGTGAGATTGTTTCCGACCTTAGAGCTGATTTAGTTACTATTATATGAGTTTCTGGCATTGGGAAATAGCAGCTACATTTAAGTTTACATTAGTATAGTTTACATAATTCCACCATTTCAAGGTTTGACATTGCTTGGTGTTTACGAGTAACAACCTGGTAGCAGAAACACAGCTTGATATTGAGACTAGGGTGACGAAAACTGAAACTAATGTCTAGTAATCTGAGGTGGATAATTATGTAGTGTGAAAACTATACCAAACAGAGGTCAGTTTGCCTCCAGAAATTGGTTTCCATTCATCTGCGTTGCGTTAGAGGCAGGTGTTCTGATTTCTATGTTCCAGTAAAAAGATGAGTTCTCTTCACGGATGATAATCTTTCACTAAATAGTCTAGGCCTTTATGATGAGAATAGCTTATCTTATAAAAGCATAAGGAAAATAAGGCCTAGGAACAGCCCAATACTATTTCTATGTAATTACCTATTATAAGCAGAATTAAAAATAAAATAAAAATGTAAATAGGGAGCCTAATAGTGGAACGAATCCCACAATTTCAGGCAACTTTTCTTTTTTTTTGAGGTCCTACACATTCCTAGTTCCATGACAGTGTAGTGACTAGGCCTAAACAACAGGTACACTGGTTGCAAAGCAATAGCCCAACCAAAGCGAAGACAGTACAACGTTGAGTAGCTTTAAGGTTGATTAAAAAGAACAAGGGAGTACTAAAGCAAGTTCTTTCATCACTCATCATGTTTCCTGGAACTGGAGAGTGCTAATTGAGTTACTGGTTTTGCTGGTTCAGGCCACATGTTCAGATGCTTACTTGTGGTGCACAGGGTGACTGAAATGAACGCTGCATGTTGCTTGGTAAGTTTGAAACATACTCTGTGTCAACACACAGATGGGCGATGATGTTTGGCAGAGTAAAACGTATTTTCCATTCCATTTTAATTCCATTCTGTCATGGGTTAACAAGAGGTAATAGATTTAAATACAAACAATACGTAAACTAAAGCTAAACCTGAATTTATCTTTATCGCTGCAATAACTGTGGAGCAAAATTAGGCAATATTGCCCTTAAGATGATTTTTTAAAACAAAATGGGGAAGAGATCCTTTTGATCTGGATAAAGCATACCGAAAAAACATCCCCAGTGTTTCCTGGGAAATATATTTAAAGATGCAATGCAGAAATCACTTCGCCATTTCCTTGAAGCTAAAATTCAAATGTATTTTTGTGTGACAAACAAGCAAATATAGTGTAGAGAATAATTGTACCATCTAAACCACTGAGATTGATTGTACCATCTAAACCACTGTAAAATATATTTTCCAAAACCAAAAATATTGTATTTTCAGCTGTTTGAAGCTGGTGTACAAAACCGAATGTACCAGACAGGGGAGCATAGAAATAGAGCACATAGAACACACACCACTTCTTAGACACGCTTTCAATGAGAAGGACAGATCTATAACTCACATTTCTATGTGAATTTGGTCAGATTACCTAACAAATATATATAAATCAAGACAAGCAATTAAAGTGAAATCAACTATTTCTCACTTTTGGTTACTCATCTCTTGATGCGATATACACGCACAAACACGTGCATAGATCCAAACAGGAACATTACCATCAGGGAACAGTCATGCACACACACACACACACACACACACACACACACACACACACACACACACACACACACACACACACAGAAACCATGTGGTGAAGATTAAGTTGTAAAGTCACAAACACTGGCACCATAACACATCAAACAACATACTTTGAGGCTGGGCAACAAAAAACGAGGGCCCGTTTACTCAAGAATGCATTACAAAGCGTGGGCAAGGTAACAGGAAACATCTAGTCCTGGATGAGAGCCTTGTGTTCTAATCCATTGGCAACCTAGGCAGAACCTCAGCTGTCTCCTAAAACAAAAGGGTCTATCTCTTAAAAATAACACCACCAGAGCCGTGTGTTAAAATGAGCCATATTCTGCTCTGTTCTTTAAAAAGGCTGCTTCGGGTTTCTACTTTTAGTAAGAGCCAAACAGTATGTCTCTTCAACTAGGCTAACCCTACATTAAAAAAATAAGAATAATGTACTTCTGTGAAATCTGACAGCAGATTATCTGCCCAGTTTATCGGCTACACAAACACCATCTTTAAAAAAAAGTTAGGACTCCCCTGCTATGGAGCTTCTCATGCAAAGAAATTAATCAGCTAACACCCAGCTTCCTCTTTCTGCAAAATGACCCGACTGGCGTCGCCATTGTAGTTCAGATACACATAGCCCTCAATTAAATGTTACTATATTTACAGGGTTGCTGCTATGCTATGCGCAGGCAGTGCATGGGCATCACACACACACAACCACAGTGACCTCAGCAAAATCCAACTATAGCCTTTAGTTAATCTTTCATATCTTTTCCAAAACATGAATTCAGACCAATACATGGAGAGAAATGTATTGTGCTGTAGAACATCTATTAAGTATTGTGCTGTAGCACATCTATTAAATATGTTGCTGTAGCACATCTACTAAATATGGTGCTGTAGCACATCTACTAAATATGGTGCTGTAGCACATCTACTAAATATGGTGCTGTAGCACATCTACTAAATATGGTGCTGTAGCACATTATTAAATATGGTGCTGTAGAACATCTACTAAATATGGTGCTGTAGCACATCTACTAAATATGGTGCTGTAGAACATTATTAAATATGGTGCTGTAGAACATTATTAAATATGGTGCTGTAGAACATCTATTAAATATGGTGCTGTAGTACATCTATTAAATATGGTGCTGTAGTACATCTGTTAAATATGATGCTGTAGAATATTATTAAATATGGTGCTGTAGTACATCTGTTAAATATGATGCTGTAGAATATTATTAAATATGGTGCTGTAGAACATCTATTAAATATGGTGCTGTAGAACATCTATTAAATATGGTGCTGTAGTACATCTATTAAATATGGTGCTGTAGTACATCTATTAAATATGGTGCTGTAGTACATCTATTAAATATGGTGCTGCACATGACAGCCCACTTGGAGTTTGCCAAAAGGCACCGAAAGACTCTCAGACCATGAGAAACAAGATTCTCTGGTCTGATGAAACCAAGATTGAACTCTTTGGCCTGAATGCCAAGCGTCATGTCTGGAGGAAACCTGGCACCATCCCTACGGTGAGGCACGGTGACGGCAGCATCATGCTGTGGGGATGTTTTTCAGCGGCAGGGACTGCGAGACTAGTCAGGATAAAGGGAAAAATTAACGGCACAAAGTACAGAGATGTCCTTGATGAAATCCTGCTCCAGAGCACTCAAGACCTCAGACTGGGGTGAAGGTTCACATTCCAACAGGACAACGACCCTAAGCACACAGCCAAGACAACACAGGAGTGGCTTCGGGACAAGTCTCTGAATGTCCTAGAGTGGCCCAGCCAGAGCTCAGACTTGAACATCTCTGGAGAAACCAGAAAATAGATGTGCAGCGACGCTACCCATCCAACCTGACAGAGCTTAAGAGGATCTGCAGAGAAGAAACGGGAGAAACTCACCAAATACAGGTGTGCCAAGCTTGTAGAGTCATACCCAAGATTCGAGGATGTAATCACTGCTAAAAGGTGCTTCAACAAAGTGCTGAATAAAGAGTCTGAATACTTACGCAAATGTGATATTTCAATTTATTGTTTTGCAAATTCTCTAAAAATCAGTTTTTGCTTTGTCAATTATGGGGTATTGTATGTAGATCGATGAGGAAAATGTTAGAAATTTTAGAATAAGGTTGTAACGTAACAAAATGTGGAAAATGTGGAAAAAGTCAAGGGGTCTGAATACTTTCCAAATGTACTGTATATGGAGACTGAATGCCAAAAATATGGGATTAAATACATGAAAAAAATGAGCTAATAGCAGTAAGACCAAAAATGAATTGATCAAATATTATAATTTTTGATACTTCAATGAGTCTTAAAATTCAAAATCGATTAGCAAAATGAGCCTTGGAATGACCTTCTTATACCAACCCCCCCCCCAAACTATACAAGTAACTCGAAAACAGTACGGCCAGTTTGCTGCATGCACAAAACAAATATTAGCCTGCAAGGCTCTTGATTCAGGAGGGGATTCTCTGCTGTTACCAAGCAAATGCTTAATTTTGGAAAAAGCTAACCACTTACAATAGCTAGATAGCCAAATAGCTACTAAATTAGCAAAACAAAAAAGCAACTGCAGAGCATTTAGCACATTTTAGACAGAACTTAATAGTTGTAAGATATTTAGCTGGCAAACATTTAGTTGTGAATTCCATACTGTAATTAGATCATAGTGACTCATAAGGCTCCGGTCTTGTCGTTGTGTGCTAGTAAACAAACATGCAACTAGGGACTAATAAATAAATTTGATTTAAAAAATTATAATTATAGCCCTTCTTACATCAACTAAAAAGAAAAAGTTAACGGTATTGACATTATTGAAAAACCATCCCATGGCTTTTTCATAATACCCAGGTATACGGTTTACCGCCCAAGCCTCGTAGAAACCCACCAAACTATTGGGCAACAACAAATTCAATCCCTTTTAGACCTGGTAAAAACGTTTCACTGCAATAATGAAAATCTGGCAGTAGAAAGCCTAAATATGATCGTTCAGCTTCCCTATCAAATCAAAAAATGTCAAGCAGACAACCTAAAAAAAATGTACAATGACAAATGGTTTGATGAATGCAAAAACCTAAGAAAGAAATTGAGAAATCTCATCAACCAAGAACACAGAGACCAAGAAAACCTGAGTCGATGCCTTCACTATGGTGAAACACTAAAACAGTACTGAAATACAATAAGGAAAAATAAGGAACAGCACATCAGAAACTAGCTCAGTGTAATTGAAGAATCCATAGAATAGAACCACTTCTGGGAAAATTATAACACACTAAACAAGTCATCTATCCGAAATGGAGCTGTATGAATAAACCACTTCTGCAATCTTTTTGGCTCTACAACGAAGAATAAACAGCAAAAACAAATCTTAGAATCAGCAATTAAAGACTACCAGAACCAACTGGACTCTCCAATTACATTGAATGAACTACAGGACAAAACACACCCCCTCAATCACAAAAAGGCGTTGATAGTGTCGATGATAGTGTTGATAGTAGCCTAAATGAAATTTGAAAAGAGAGAGCACAAATTCCAATTGCCCATTCTTAACAACTCTTTAACTGCTCTGGCATCTTCCCCAATATTTGGAACCAAGGACGGACGGACGGACGGACGACCCCCCCGCCAATCTACCAAAATAGACAATTTTGACCTCAAAAACCACTGTGGGACGTGCGTCAACAGCAACCTTGGGAAAATCCTCTGCATTATCATTGACAGCAGAATCCTACACTTCCTCAGTAAAAACAATGTCCTGAGCAAATGTCAAATTTAGCTTTTTACCAAATTACCATTTGACAGACCACATATTCACCCTGCACACTCTAATTGACAAACAAAAACAAAGCCAAGTCTTCTCATGCATGAGGGTCTGCTATATAAATGGTTGCGAAGCAGTGTTCAGGGGAAAACATTCTAAAATCTGTGTACAGAAACTGGCAAAAAAACAGATTTATTTCCTCAGGGCCGTGGGGTGAGATAGGGATGAAGCTTGAGGCCCACCCTCTTCAACATAAACATTATTGAATTGCCGCGGGCACTAGAACAGTCAGCAGCACCCGGCCACACCCTACAAGAATCCGAAGTCAAATGTCTATCTGGTGCTTCTGTTTTGATATGTCGGCTATGTGCCTTTTTTTCAGGTATTTCTGTCCTTGAGCAGTTCTTGTCTATTAATGTTCTGTATTATGTCATGTTTCATGTTTTGTGTGGACCTCAGGAAGAGTAGCTGCTGTTTTTTGCAACAGCTAATGGAGATCCTAATAAAATACCAACCAAGGAGGGCCTACAGCAGCACCAAGCTCTTCTGTACAGATTCTGTCAGACCTGAGCCCTGACAGTGACCCTCAGTAAGACAACAATAATGGTGTTCCAAAAAAAGGTCCAGTTGCCAAGACCACAAAATCAATCTAGACACCGTTTCCCTAGAGCACACAAAAAACTAAACCTTGGCCTAAACATCAGCGCCACAGGTTACTTCCACAAAGCAGTGAACGACCTGAAAGAGAACAATGGCCTTCTACGTCATCAAAACAAAACATACAATTCGACATCCCATTTAGTATTTGGCTAATATCCAAATAAAATATTGAAATATTGATAATTTATTTGAAAAAGAGCGAGAGAAACAGCACCCATCTGTCTCCCTTGTGTAGACCATGTATCGGATGGCATGTCATACTCTTTCTGGACAAACAGCATCAGATACATGGGCTAGATACAGTAAGACAGAGCAGTGCGGTTTCACTTGCTAGTTTCAGCAGAAGAGGCGAAGCAAGAGACCTCACTCTCGCCAAAATCTGTCCAAAATAAGACAATGCGATTTTATGGGCATAATAGGCAGACCTAAGCTTGTCGCCTGCATTTCAGCCTTTGGGACAATGACTCACATTATTAGGGCAGAGACATGAGCATCTTGTCATTATATACAGATCTCTGGTTTCAGCCAGTTGCGAATTAGAAAGGAAAGTTGGAGGTTGCACAGTGCACTGTTTGGATGCTGGCTTCCCCTAAAGTAAATAGAAGTTTTGCCAATATTATTTAATTACTCCTGTCTAAATAAAATAATACAAATACTTTCCCAGAGAGCTGGACTAGTGCATAGGCCTACAACCTATTTAGGAAGTAGGCCATTTGGGCAGCACACGTGGCAATAGGCCTAGCTGAATGAGTTGCGGTTGTGTCAATGAAAAGCATATCAAAATGTGTGAAGATTATGTGTCTTGAGTCTAATTTTAAAATGTTGAGACAAGGAAAGAGAAGTGTGACGAAGATATGCCCTCAGCTCTCCGGGATGCATGCCCTCAGCTCTCCGGGATGCATGCCCTCAGCTCTCCGGGATGCATGCCCTCAGCTCTCCGGGATGCATGCCCTCAGCTCTCCGGGATGCATGCCCTCAGCTCTCCGGGATGCATGCCCTCAGCTCTCCGGGATGCATGCCCTCAGCTCTCCGGGATGCATGCCCTCAGCTCTCCGGGATGCATGCCCTCAGCTCTCCGGGATGCATGCCCTCAGCTCTCCGGGATGCATGCCCTCAGCTCTCCGGGATGCATGCCCTCAGCTCTCCGGGATGCATGCCCTCAGCTCTCCGGGATGCATGCCCTCAGCTCTCCGGGATGCATGCCCTCAGCTCTCCGGGATGCATGCCCTCAGCTCTCCGGGATGCATGCCCTCAGCTCTCCGGGATGCATGCCCTCAGCTCTCCGGGATGCATGCCCTCAGCTCTCCGGGATGCATGCCCTCAGCTCTCCGGGATGCATGCCCTCAGCTCTCCGGGATGGATCCGGGATGCATGCCCTCAGCTCTCCGGGATGCATGCCCTCAGCTCTCCGGGATGCATGCCCTCAGCTCTCCGGGATGCATGCCCTCAGCTCTCCGGGATGCATGCCCTCAGCTCTCCGGGATGCATGCCCTCAGCTCTCCGGGATGCATGCCCTCAGCTCTCCGGGATGCATGCCCTCAGCTCTCCGGGATGCATGCCCTCAGCTCTCCGGGATGCATGCCCTCAGCTCTCCGGGATGCATGCCCTCAGCTCTCCGGGATGCATGCCCTCAGCTCTCCGGGATGCATGCCCTCAGCTCTCCAGGATGCATGCCCTCAGCTCTCCAGGATGTGCCCCACTGTCTCCCGCCAATTCTTGTACATTAAATTGTTTGTGTATTGTTTGCCCTTTGATTGATTATTTGATCAATTCCTCATTACCTACGTAATCGGTAGGCCTAGTAGACGTGTTGTTAATCCCCATCCTTTTATCGTTCTCATAGTGGAAACGTTCTTTGCAGAGTTCACAACCTGCTACAATTATGAATTAAATCAAAACTTGTTTCTCACAACAATCATTAAGGAGTTATCCATTTTTTCCCAGTGTCTTTTGTTTGGAGTGCTCCATGTGAGCAATGAGTATGTGTGTCGTTTTTCTGCCATGATAACGTTGAGGGAGTGGGACAGCAACACAATTAGACGGAACCAAATCATAAGAAAACAAAAAGATAATTACTTGACACGCCTGAGATGCCAACCTGCTGAGTTGATACAATGATGCACTTCACTAACGATAGGTCAAGTCAAGACAGATAGAAAGGCAGGCAGACATGCAGAGTAGAGATTAATGCGATTGAAAGATCCAGGATTTTCATCAGGATATTTTCTACAGTTTTTATGTCGACTTTAGGCCTAGTTGACAATGGAAGTTACAGGCCTACTGCTGCACTGCCCTGACTTCCATGCGCAAATGTCTTTAGCCGACATGGTGTATCAATGTGTCCATATGGAAAAGGCTGGTGCTATTGCATTAGTTGAATTTGAACTTACATTCTATCATTTTAATTCTTATGACTAACCACAGGAAAGTGTTATTATTGAAATGAAACCGTTCCACGAAAATCAACATTTAAAAATAATCATAACTGGCACCCAGATCGGTAGAAATGGTAGGAAAAATTGTAAGTTTCCCTAAACTTGAAACTCACAAGGACTTCATTACGAACACCCATTAAACAAAATGTGTGAATGAGCAAGCGTGCGCACACAGGAGGTCCAGTGAAAAATATGTGCCCGCCTACAGAAATCAAATGCCCGTCCATCTCATTCCTTCTGGCACCGGCCTTGCAGAACCCATTGCCCTCTACAGTTGTGAGCTCTGGGGTCCGTTAACCAACCAATAATTCACAAAATGGGACAAACAACAAATTGAAAGACTATGTAGAAATCTACAAAAAATATCCTTTGTGTACAACGTACAAAAAAATATATATTAATGCGTGTAGAGCAGAATTAGGACGATACCCGCTAATGATCAAAATCCAGAAAACAGCCGTTAAATTGTACAGCCACCTAAAAGGAAGCGATTCCCAAACCTTCCATAACAAAAGGCATCACCTATAGAGAGATGAAGCTGGTGCTGGGGCTCTGTTCACAAACACAATAAGACCCCACAGAGCCCCAGGACATCAACACAATTAGACGGAACCAAATCAGAAAACAAAAGAGAATTACTTGACATATTGGGAAAGAACTAACCAAAAAACAGAGCAAACAAATGCCATTTGGCCCTAAACAGAGAGTACACAGTGGGAGAATGCCTGACCACTGTGTTTGTATTCATTATGGATCCCCATTAGTTGCTGCCTCTTCCTAGGGTCCAGCAAAATTAAGGCAGTTATACAATTTTAAAAACATTACAAAACATTGAGATTTCACAACACACTGTGTGCCCTCAGGCCCCTACTCCACCACTACCACATATCTACAATACCAAATCTGTGTGTGTGTGTGTGTGTGTGTGTGTGTGTGTGTGTGTGTGTGTGTGTGTGTGTGTGTGTGTGTGTGTGTGTGTGTGTGTGTGTGTGTGTGTGTGTGTGTGTGTGTGTGTGTGTGTGTGTGTGTGTGTGTGTGTTTGTTTGAATTGCTTCAGTCTCCGCTATTCCATAAAGTGTATTTATAGCGTTTAAAAAAAATCTGATTCTACTGCTTGCATCAGTGGAATAGAGTTCCATGTAGTCATGGCTCTATGTAGTACTGTGTGCCTCCCATAGTCTGTTCTGGACTTGGGGTCTTACAACAGACTTGGGGACTGTTAAGACACTTATTGTGGGGTATGCGTGGGTGTCTGAGCTGTGTGCCAGTAGTTCAAACAGACAGGTCGGTGCCTACAACATGTCAATACCTCTCATAAATACAAGTAGTGATTAACTCAATCTCTCCACTTTGAGCCAGGAGATTAACATATTATTAATGTTAATTAACTCTGTGTACATTCGAGGGTCCCCCCTGCTGCCCTGTTCTGAGCCAATTGTAATTTTCCAAAGTCCCTTCTTGCAGCACCTAACCACACGACTGAACAGTAGTCTAGGTGTGACAGAACTAGTGCCTGTAGGATCTGCCTTGTTGATAGTGTTGTTAAGAAGGTAGAGTAGCGCTTTATTATAGACATACTTCTCCCCATCTTAGTAACTGTTGTATCAATATGTTTTGAACATGACAGTTTACAGTCCAGGGTTAGTCCAAGCAGTTTAGTCACCTCAACTTGCTCAATTTCAACATTATTTATTACAAGATTTAGTTGAGGTTTAGGGTTTAGTAAATTATTTGTCCCAAAAACAATGCTCTTCGTTTTTTTAAATATTTAGGTCTAAATGATTCCTTGCCACCCACTCTGAAACTAACTGCCGCTCTTCGCTAAGTTTTGACATGTATAGTGTAGAGTCATTTACTCAAAGCCAGTGGCATGTCATTAGTAAAGATTGAAAAAAGCAAGAGGACTAGACAGCTACCCTGGGGGATTGCTGATTCTACCTGGTTTATGTTGGAGAGGCTTCTATTAAAGAACACCCTCTGTGTTCTGTTAGACAGGTAACTCTTCATCCACAATATAGCAGGGGGTGTAAAGCCATAACACAGATGCAGCAGACTATGATCGATAATGTCAAAAGCCGCACTGAAGTCTAACAAAACAGCCCACACAATCATTGTATCATCAATTTCTCAGTCATTTGTGTAAGTGCTGGTAGAATGTCCTTCCCTGATTCAAAATGAAGGAAAGCTTTTGACAATGTACAGACTCAGTGAGCAAAGCCACCATAGGCAGACCTGGCTCTCAAGAGAAGACTGGCTATGTGCCCACAAAATGAGGTGGAAACTGAGCTGCACTTCCTAACCTCCTGCCAAATGTATGACCATATTAAAAGAGGAATATTTCCCTCAGATTACACTGAAAAGGGCAACCCAGTGAAGCACAAACATTGTAAATATAAACTATACTGAACAAAATAATATATAAAAACGCAACATGCAACAATTTCTAAATGCTCACTAACAGGGAAGTAAACAAATGTGTGCACAACAGTTTAGAGAAATATGCTTTTTGTGCGTATTAAACATTTCTGGGACCATTTATTACAGCTCATGATACATGGGACCAACACTTCACAGGTTTTATATTTTTGTTCAGTATATATGCATCTGTCCATTTTCTGTTTTGTACTTCAACTATTTGCACATTGTTACAACACTGTACATAACATTAATATAACATTTGAAATTTCTATATTCTTTTGAAACTTTGTGAGTGATATGTTTACTATTAAGTTAAATAACAAATCAGAAATTCTGTTTATTATCTATGAGAGAGAGAGAGAGAGAGAGAGAGAGAGAGAGAGAGAGAGAGAGAGCACAAGAGAGAAAAACATATGAATGACCAGGTAAGAACGCATGGTGAGTGGTGTGATGATGCGTTTTATATCATTTAATAACTTGAAAACATCCCTGCTGACATGGCCAAATTTTTGGGACCATATCAACAGTTGACTAATGAACAAAATACTAAACGTGTTTTGTTGTTGTAAAGTGATCCTTTAACGTTCATATATATATATATATATTTTACAGTTCATAGGGCCTCTACAGTATGAGGGAATGTTAATGTCTGTGTGCTACGGTCTACAGATATTCTCTGGCTTTGAGCAATGCCAAGATTCCACAGAAATAGTGCAAGGCCTTTATACACACACACACAAACACACACACACAAACACACACACTTCTGAGTGTAAGACTTAATGGAGCTGCAGCATTACATCTCTCAAACAGTCTTTAGCAACAAATGTGAACTTGGTTGTGATAAAACACCAGATGCTGGCAGAGCTGCCTTCTATATACATTATTAGTACAGCCTTTTCAAAGCCTTGTGCTTAACCAAAAACTCTCGGGTCTACATCCACGACTGGTTTACAAATGTCTGGTTTTAATGTTCTCTAAAAAGGTTGCTTGGTTTTCCAGCTCTGACAATCTGACATGGGCAGCCTGCTATGTGTGGCTGACTACCACCCCCAGGCTACGTCAAACTGGGTGTGTGAATCCAGCAGCCTGCCCACTCACTGCCCTCTCTGGGGTTATGCGTTGGCCCGGCCAGCTATGGTTCTCTCCTTCCGTTCAGACGAGTACACCTCGAAACAGACGCAGTAACACATCTGCTCCGTAGCATGCAGATTATATTTCTGACAGTACAGAGGCTTGATATAGGCTACATATATCAGGCTTCTCTACAGACCTTGTGAAGTTACTAATGTTAACACTCAAAACAACAGCCCAACATGGTTACTGCCCAGCGAAGTAAACTGCAGCAGAGACAGGAAGGTGTGGGAGGTCAGCTGAACTGAAACTTTCATGTCAAGCTTTAGATCATTTGCATTTGACAGCCAGTGTAGGTGGAGCAGCCTAAACTATGTTCATTTCTCACGCACCTCTCACAAAACAAGACAATCGTCACCAAACAAAACAATCGTCACCAAACAAAACAATCGTCAGATAGGAATAATAGAAGTCCTTTGAAATTGGTACAGGACATGGGTAGGGGACCTACCCGGGACAACCAAACCCTGGTCAGAAGCGTCACTGTTAAATGATCAGCACTCCTAAAGCAGCAATTACCTACAGTAGGTGAAGCCCAATTTGATAAGATAAAAGCCCAACAGAAAGAATCAGATGAATTTAGTGGTAGGGGAGAGCCCAGTCCAGCAGCTGGAATCAGGTGGCTTTAGTTTACCTTGGGGGGGTCGTAGAGCTCCAGCTGGAACCTCTCTCCTGCCAGGCCCTCTCTGATCTTCCTCACAAGCAGGCGGCAGCGCTGCCAGCGATGCTGTGTGTCCGAGATAGTGTCGTCAACCACCAGGTACTTCAGCTGGCCCTCCTTGCAGCTGCTTGCAGCCTGCGGCCTGCGCTTCCCACTCTGCCTACGGACAAACCTGCTATTCAGCCGTTCTAGGAAGTGGGTCGACGTGGGGGAGGCCGAGGGCGTGGTCTCGTGGGAGGGGTTCCCAGTCAGCGCTGACGACGATAAGGCCGTCACTTCCTCCAGCGCCCCACCCATTCCCCTGTCCACCAGCCTGCTGGGCTGCAGGTCCTGAAGAGGTGGCGGGGGCTTCTTAAAGAGACGGCACACGCTTTTCCTGATCTGGCTGACGGAGAAGTGTGTAACTTCAGCAGCAGTGAAGGAAGTCGAGGTGGGGATGTACCGTTCAGACGCAGGCCGCCTCTCCGACACAGTCACCTCCTCCTGGCTGCGGCTCAGGATGGGAGCTCGAGCTCGTAGCACCGGGTTGGCTGCCGAGCACCGGATGGGGTTCCCCTGCTCCCGGCTCACCAGCACGGGCTCCGTCTTTGGGGCCAGAACGCCAGACCGGCCTGCCTCCCTGTAGTCCAGCGCCTCGGAGGAGGTGGTGATGCGGAGCCGGCCCATCATGGGGGGAGGGGTCGATGCAGGGAGTTCTTTGGCCACCTCACTGTGGAAGTGCTGCTGGAACAGCTCACTGAACTGCTTGGAGAAGCTGTCCGGGGGGACGACATCGTGCACTGGCCACTCCCTGGCAAAGTTCCGGTAGTGGTTGGCTAGTTCTCGGGCCGTGGCAATGGCATGCAACTCGCAGAACTCCCTCCAGCCACGAGGCACTGCAACCAAAGCTGTGGTCGTAGCCTGATGGATAGTGTTACCATTCATTGCAGTAACCAGAACAGCTGAGAATCACTATAAATGAGATGTGTTGGAGGGAGAGAGAGAGAGATATTATTAAAAGGGGCCATTTTAATACATTCACTTACATTTGAGATATAACAATTGATACAGACCAAAGACCAATTTAATTGAAAACCTTAAAACTTTAACAGACACCAAAGACCAAAGTAGGGGAAAAGTACCATGCACAACACGCGTACATTCGGAGAAGGAGATTTATCTACCATAAATCTAATTTCAACAAATCCAATTTGATTACAGGTTAACTAACTGCTGCACTTAATAATGATGTCATATGATCTATTGGGAAATAGGCCAAACACACACTACATCCATCATGAAGAAGATTGGTTGATGTTCAGATTTAGAGCAGAGAAAAAGTTAATGTAGAGACCAAATGATTATAGTAGCCTGAGTTAAACTATAAAAGTATATTTCCTGAAGAAAATGTGTTTGATTGCTTGTCTTGAAGTATTTATGGTTGTAGCAAGTCTATTTATCACTATGGCCATGGAAAAGCATTGAATTGAATGCGAATATGGCTGTAGTAGAGACTGCTCTCCCCCAGAGCCTTATTGTTTTTGTTGACTAAAAGAGTGGAGCAGCTTGTGAAAACTTGTGTACCTATTCTACTGTTCTACCGCACGTGCATTGATATCTGAGGGGGTAAATAGTGGTGCTTGTTTGCAGTAACTCCTTTGTTGGTGTAATATCCCAAACAGATGTGGCAGTTTCACTTTTTAATAATTTTTAAAGTTATTTTTTAAATATATATTTTTTTATCAGTTCAAGCACTGGAGCTTATGGAAGAAAGCAAATAATATTAAGAGTACATGTAAGATTGAGTATTCTTGCTTTGAGCTAGCACACTAATTAGGGAAAGGTAGTCTAAATTGACAAGAACGTCATGCCTCAACTACACAAATTACTAAAAAGGCTCAAACCTGGATGATACAGGAGTCTTGACACTTTACTCCTAGCTATATTTACATATCTACCTCTACCTCGTACCCCTGCACAGACTCGATACTGCTACCCAGTGTATACAGCCCTGTTACCGTCACTCACTGTGTATTTATTATGTTTCTATTAGTTCTATATATTGTCTCTCTGCATTGTTGGCAAAGGCCCATAAGTAAGCATTTCACTGTGAGTCTGCATCTATTGTTTACGAAGCATGTGACAAATAACATGTGATTTGATGACGCAAATAGGCCTAATTCTGATAAATTGAATTTGTCTTATGAATAATCAAATGTATTTGTCACATGCTTTGTAAAACAGGTGTAGACTAACAGTGAAATACTTCCTTACCAGTAGACCCTACCCTACATACAATTTTCCCAACTTTGCAGCAATGTGGAAATGATTGTTTAATACACCATGAAAGTAAATAATTCCAGCACTGAGTTTTGTTGGTTTTTGAATAATGTGTAGTATTACAGAACTAAAACTGAGATCTGCCTTGTGCCCTGTTCCGCTGCCTGCTGAGGGTTAGAAACAACAGTAATCCTTGTTACTGGGACGCCACATCTCTGTTGCTCCCCCTCTGTTAGTGAGAGCTGAGGCAGAGAGCAGCATGGTGGGGGTAGAGGAGAGCAATAAAAACATGATTAGATTAAACCCAGATCAGTTTTATACGCTTTACACAGGGAAAAGGCCACATGAATGGAGCCAATATAGTAATGTGAGAGTGAATGAAGGGCAGATTGAGGAAGTTGGCTTCAGCATTTCTCAAATGGATGCTACAACTGGGGACTTCTCCTTATTCAAGAGGAGGGTCTCATGATAAGACCTAATGGTGTCAATAAACACACGAGGCTGTTCTCTATGGCCTCTCCCTCACTTGAGATAGAAGACCAAGGCTGATGAAACTCAAAACCTCCACCATACGTGATGTGTTTTTCACACGGTGGACAGAGACGTCACAGGCGTTGACAGCATCCAGAAATATTGCATCACCAACCATCAATGTCCCACTACCATTCTTCTCCGCCCCCAAAGCCCCTGTACGCATGCTCCCACTGGTACTCCCACCCCTGCCGCTGGCCCCCAGATGGCTGTTTCTATCAGTGTAGCCAGCCCAGCCATGACTCAGCAGCCTCCAGCACTGTAAGACACACTTCCTCTCCTTCACTGTGTGCCTGCCTCGCCCTAGGCTGTCTGTCCCCCTGCATTTCCTTTAGGCTCAGCCGTGTGACACTGTCCTAACCCTCCAGTGACACTGCCCTGGCCTACCGGAGGCAGAGCAGCAACACAACCCTCACCTTGTCCTAGTGGAAGCCCTCTAAACAGAGTGGACCTAATTATATCTCATAGGTTAGTATCTGTGCTCACACAATAAACAGCGTTCCTTGTGACCCCCGTTGGGAACGGTGGTTACTTTAGGCCATGGAGTAGACAGAAGATCCCTCCCTCCTCAAGCCTGCTGCAATGGACCCAGTGAAGAGCTCATCCCAGTCAGAAGACAAACACTCACCTTGAACCCAGCATGACACAGAGAGAATCCTGACTGTTTTATTAAGGCAGTTTTACGCAAGAGAAAGACATCTACCACAACCCCTGTACTATTAGCATACATGAACAACTGTCAGAGTAGCCATCCCCCATTACCA
Organism: Oncorhynchus gorbuscha; assembly: GCF_021184085.1. Taxonomy (NCBI): domain Eukaryota; kingdom Metazoa; phylum Chordata; class Actinopteri; order Salmoniformes; family Salmonidae; genus Oncorhynchus; species Oncorhynchus gorbuscha. The sequence continues at coordinate 73,916,275 of NC_060176.1, forward strand.
CACAATAACTTTGGTCCAATCCCAAACAGTGTTGTTGATTCTCTGAATTGCACAGGTTTGGTGTTTGAATGCAAGGTGTTTCTAAGGAAGTACAAAACACTGACAAGCAGGGAACCAAGAGAAGTGGGCATGTAAAAGCCTCATGTGCTTTGGCCTGGCTCTCGGAGGAAGGGAGAGAACCCAGGTGGCAGACTCACTGAGACAAAAGAAAGCTCTGGCGACCAGTGGCACTAAGGCAGCAATCTCAGGAACAGGAAACCCTGCCCTGCCCTGGCAACCGTCTCCAACACAAACCGTACCCTACAGTACCCTGGCCTGGAAACTGTGGGAGCCAGCTCTCATTCAGCTCACTACCCTGAGCCAGATAGGAAGCTGAAACACAAAGTGTGTCGGTCAGCTGGCCGTTCCACAGCAACGAGACGGGTCTGTCAGCTGGCCGTTCCACAGCAACGAGACGGGTCTGTCAGCTGGCCGTTCCACAGCAACGAGACGGGTCTGTCAGCTGGCCGTTCCACAGCAACGAGACGGGTCTGTCAGCTGGCCGTTCCACAGCAACGAGACGGGTCTGTCAGCTGGCCGTTCCACAGCAACGAGACGGGTCTGTCAGCTGGCCGTTCCACAGCAACGAGACGGGTCTGTCAGCTGGCCGTTCCACAGCAACAGAGCATATCGGTATAGGCCGGGATGTGTAGGCTGTTCTGTTTTCTGCGTCAACTTTGTTTATGTGCGTAAAGCAATAATGTATATATATATTATGAAAAAGTGGTTGTAAAGTATAGTCTTCTAGTGGGATAAGCCTATATCTCAACGGCAACTGGACCTTTTCTCTACCTCTCTAGTAGCTTATGGGTACTTTACCAAAGTAGTGGATTCCACTTTGGCAGAAGAGGGCCATAATTCCTAACCTTTGTCCCCAGTCCTTCAACATGCTTACTCACAACAATGCAAGCTCCACACAACACAATGTGGCTATTCTTATGACGCACTGAAACAACTCAACAACTTCCCAGATTTAGAAAATAGAGAATGAAGTAGGGAAGGCCAAGCCAAATGCAGGGAACAAGTAAGGATTTCCCTGTGTCAGACAGATATGGGTGAGAGAGGGAACTGATGGAATGAATAGTTTACTATACAGAAACAATAACGTTTCCTAAAGAAAGTGTGTGTGCTTGCTTGTCCTGAAGTATTTATGGTTGTGAAAGTTGTTTAGGTGTTGGCAGCTTTTACTGTTATGGTGTTTAAGGCAAAATTGATAGGCCAATAACAAAAGGTGTGGCGAATAACAAGTGTTTTTGCTTTCAGCAAGTACACTAATAAAAAAAAATGCAATAAAAATAAAATAAATAAGCTTTTCTACAGTACAAAAGCACATTTGGCATGCTTCTTCAGCAAGCACATGCATATCTAGTAGCCTAATGCTATGCTAACATACACCATGAAAGTTTTAGTCTGGGAATGCTGAAGCAAATCTTGTGTGTGTTAGCTAGCTACTTTGTTTACTTTGGTTGGAGGAAGTGGCAAAATCTGAACTGGTGAAGACAGTAGATTTAGCCCCTCCCACCTACTAAACCATCTGACCTAAACAGGTACTTTCCGGTTAAATGATTCACCTCAAGTACCCCTTTATTCATCATGAAAACCTAAACGCGCCATTTCTCTAGAGAGAAATCAAATCATTCATGAGAAAAACCAAGTGAAGAAGTATGTGGGACGCTGGGCTGAAGGGAGTTGTTTAACCTAGTTCAGCGCGGAAACGTGATAACTACAACGACCATAATCTATTGCGCCTGTTCTTTCCGGCTCAGACAGAGATGGATGCACTTCTACACCTGCTACGTAGATGCACATAGAATGCACGCAGCCTGCGAACCGCATTAGAGAGAAGAAAGTACACAACCACAAGAGAGAGGGATAGAGACAGTTCATGAAAGTATGCCGTATCTACTTTGAAGAACTAGTAAAATGATTGCCAGACAGCTCTGCAGCATACTTCGGCAGGCGAGTTAAATAGGATGACCAAAGACAGTACAGTACGGGGAGAACAGAGACAACATTGTCTGGCTGACTGCTGCTGCCTGAGCATAGATGAGAGGATGACTTTGAAGGAATGAAAAATAATAAAGTAATATACACAACTGAAATATTGTACCATTCATAGAAATGTCCTAGTGATGTCTACCCAACGTGGACCTGACAGAGATGATGGAATATTGTTTTGGCAATTGAATGTTCACTATTTTGGGCTATGAAATGTCCATTAAAAAATCTATTAAAAAATCATTTGAATGTAATTATTTCATAATGCATTTAATGATACAATTTTTTATCAAACCGAGTGGAGAATGAAAGAGGACACCTCCCACACCTCATCAAAGACACGCCCTGGGGCACGGATGGTTGAAGGCCATTGGAGTGGACTCAGCCCTGGTGGTTGGAGGCCATTGGAGTGGACTCAGCCCTGGGGCACGCATGGATGGAGGTCATTGGAGTGGGCTCAGTACTACCAGACAAACAAGTTACTTCACTCCTCACGCAAATTAAATCAGTCACTCACCAAGTAAGCTACACGGTCAAATGCCAAGAAACAGGCCAAGAGCCAACTCTTATCAGAACTCAAACAGAGTAGTCAGCATACGTCAAACCAGGGGTTCCCTATCCATCTGTTAGGCTACTGGTCCAAGGAACCACTAGTTGAGCAATTCTTACAAGAAGAGGGGAAAGCAGTAATCAGATGAGTAAAGTATTTTGCTCAACTATTTTGAACTGGAATAAATTCTGCACTTATTGCCAATGACCAACACAAGTCCAGTCAAAGTAGAAGATGGTCAGAAATACCGAAGCCTACCATGACCGTAGCCTACCATGACCGTAGCCTACCATGACCGTAGCCTACCATGACCGTAGCCTACCATGACCGTAGCCTACCATGACCGTATCCAACCCCATTTGTTGTCACCATCATGTATCCAAGTGGTTTTCAAACTTTTTGACCCACGACCCCCAAAAAGGAATGATACAAAGCTTGCAAACATGCTCGCACAATCCCTGTGCAAATGTAGCCTGTTATTACAGCCATAAACAGTAATGCATTTACAAAATGCAATCTAGGCTACAGAAATAAACTGTGTTTTACACCTGCATTTAGAGCTGAAAGTCATTCATGTTAGCAGCCAATATCAGCTTGGGATACAGGGCCTTCAGAAAGTATTCACACCCCTTGACTTATTTCACTTGTTGTGTTACAGCCTGAATTATAAATGTTTTTTTTTTTAAATAACCTCACCCTTCTATAAAATCATGGTAAACATTATTATTGAACATAGTGATTCCATGCAACTTATGTGACTTGTTTAACCAAATGTGTACTCCTGAACTTATTAAGGCTAACAAATGGGTTGAATACTTACACTCAATACTTAGACACATTTCATTTTTTTTATTACATTTGTAAAATGTCTAAAGACATAATTCCACTTCGACATTATGGGGTATTGTGTGTAAGCCAGTGATAAAAATATAAATACATCTTAATTTAATCTATTTTAAATTTAGGCTGTAACATAAGAAAATGTAAAAGTACTTAAAAATACTTTCTGAAGGCACTGTATATCATGTCATTTCTCTGGAGTCCAGAGCAAGAAAAATCACACGGCCAACTTGTAGAGTAGAAAAGCACGTTCTGTCTGCACCGTGTCATGTCTTTGGAAGGCAGCCTGCCTGCAGAGTGACAGCCAGGTAGTTCTTCCTCACAAGTATCATCCAATAATATTGAAGGCGGTGCGATGTTCCGGCTGCTTATCTATAGCCAGTAGCCACCCAAGCTAGGCCTATCTGAAATGTAAAAATGATCAATCAAATCGCCAGGTAGCCTATTGCTCTGGCTAAGACGAGTCAGTAGTAGATTGCTCTGGCTAAGACGAGTCAGTAGTAGATTGCTCTGGCTAAGACGAGTCAGTAGTAGATTGCTCTGGCTAAGACGAGTCAGTAGTAGATTGCTCTGGCTAAGATGAGTCAGTAGTAGATTGCTAAACTGTATTTTATATGGGTGATAAACGTAGACCTACTCTGTTTTTGGCAGGCAAAACGGGAGGAAATGAAACAAGTTATTTCTGGTCAATAATCTGGATATGCGCACTTGCCTTTGTGCACCAATGCTGAGGACTGGTCATTGGTCAACAATCAAGACGCACAACTGTTTGGTTCTGAAGCATAGATGATAATTTAAGGACGATTTGAGGGCAATGGGTTGAACAACAATGCTAAAGAATGTATTTTAAAATATATAATTTTTGGGGAAATTATAGCGCCACTGAATATGGCACTTTAGAGACTGAAAGGGTAACGGGGCAGGTAGAGCCCTGTCTGTTGGAGACTGGAAGGGTAACGGGGCAGGTAGAGCCCTGTCTGTTGGAGACTGGAACGGGGCAGGTAGAGCCCTGTCTGTTGGAGACTGGAAGGGTAACGGGGCAGGTAGAGCCCTGTCTGTTGGAGACTGGAAGGGTAACGGGCAGGTAGAGCCCTGTCTGTTGGAGACTGGAAGGGTAACGGGCACAGAGCCCTGTCTGCTGGAGAAAGGGAATAGAGCCCTGTCTGTTGGAGAAATAACGGGGCAGGTAGAGCCCTGTCTGTTGGAGACTTAACGGGGCAGGTAGAGCCCTGTCTGTTGGAGACTGGAAGGGTAACGGGGCAGGTAGAGCCCTGTCTGTTGGAGACTGGAAGGGTAACGGGGCAGGTAGAGCCCTGTCTGTTGGAGACTGGAAGGGTAACGGGGCAGGTAGAGCCCTGTCTGTTGGAGACTGGAAGGGTAACGGGGCAGGTAGAGCCCTGTCTGTTGGAGACTGGAAGGGTAACAGGGCAGGTAGAGCCCTGTCTGTTGGAGACTGGAAGGGTAACGGGGCAGGTAGAGCCCTGTCTGTTGGAGATTGGAAGGGTAACGGGGCAGGTAGAGCCCTGTCTGTTGGAGACTGGAAGGGTAACGGGGCAGGTAGAGCCCTGTCTGTTGGAGACTGGAAGGGTAACGGGGCAGGTAGAGCCCTGTCTGTTGGAGACTGGAAGGGTAACGGGGCAGGTAGAGCCCTGTCTGTGCACATGCCTGCTCTCACTCCCCCTCACTGTCTGAGCTATGTTTGAGAGTTCCTACTTCCGCTTCTCCACTCCACTTCCTGTAGGCTGCTGACTTGTCTTGATACCCCCCACCAAACACACAAAATCTTTCAATGATTCTGTCTTTTATCAATTGAAGTTCCTCATATTTTCAAAGCATGAACCTCCAAGCTCATTCACAATGAGTAGAGCCCCAACACTCAAATGAACCACAACAGCACTGCATGTAGGCTACACTACCTACTTATAGGCCTACAATCAATATCCACTTACAAAAACAAACAAGTCTCTCATTACTGTTTCCATAGACACACAAAGACCCCCCCACCTCAACACATGGGTTCCAACATAGTACACAGGCTCACACAAATCATAGTCTTCTCTCCTGCCATGCATGTGTACAGTAGTAAATAAAATAGATCTACGAGGAAGATTAAACTACCAATGGGACATTCAAAACTGTAATATCTTATGCTTCACGGAGACATGGCTCAACGACGACACTATCAACATACAGCTGGCTGGTTATAAGCTGTACCGGCAGGATAGAACAGCGGCGTCTGGTAAAACAAGGGGTGGCGTACTATTATTTTTGTAAATAACAGCTGGTGCACAATATTTAAGGTAGTCTCGAGCTATTGCTCACCTGAGGTTGAGCATCTCATGATAAGCTGTAGACCACACTATCTAACGAGAGAGTTTTCATCTGTATTTTTCGTAGCTGTTTTACATACCACCACAGTCAGAAGCTTGCACTAAGACAGCATCAAATGAGCTGTATTCCGCCATAAGCCAACAAGAAAACGCTCACCCAGAGATGGCACTCCTAGTGGCCGGGGACTTTAATGCAGGGAAACTTAAATCCGTTTGACCAAATTTCTATCAGCATGTTCAATGTGCAACCAGAGGAAAAAAAAAAAAACTCTTGGCCACCTTTACTCCACACACAGAGACTCATACAAAGCTCTCACTCGCCCTCCATTTGGCAAATCTGACCATAATTATATCCTCCCGATCCCTGCTTACAAGCAAAAATCAAAGCAGGAAGCACCAGTGATTAGATCAATAAAAAGGTGGTCAGATTAATCAAATGCTAAGCTACAGGACTGTTTTGCTATCACAGACTGGAATATGTTCCGGGATTCCTCCGATGGCATTGAGGAGTACACCACATCAGTCACTGGCTTCATCAATAAGTGCATTGATGACGTCATCCCCACAGTGACCATATATATTAGAGGTTGACCGATTCATTGGAATGGCCGATTAATTAGGGCCGATTTCAGGTTTTCATAATCTGAAATCTGTATTTTTTTGGCGCCGAATTATTATTATTATTATATATTTTTAAACAATTTTTGTTATTTTTATTGACCTTTATTTAACTAAGCAAGTCAGTTAAGAACACATTCTTATTTTCAATGACGGCCTAGGAACGGTGGGTTAACGGCCTCGTTCAGGGGCAGAACGACAGATTTTCAACTTGTCAGCTCGGGGGATCCAAACTTGCAACCTTACAGTTAACTAACCAACGCAATAACGACCTGCCTCTCTCTCGTTGCACAAGGAGACTGCTTGTTACGTGAATGCAGTAAGCCAAGGTAAGTTGCTAGCTAGCATTAAACTTATAAAAAACAATCAATCATAATCACTAGTTAACTACACATGGTTGATGATATTACTAGATATTATATAGCGTGTCCTGCGTTGCATATAATCTGACTGAGCATACAAGCATACAGGTATCTAAGTATCTGACTGAGCGGTGGTAGGCAGAAGCAGGAGCGTAAACATTCATTCAGACAGCACTTTCGTGCGTTTTGCCAGCAGCTCTACGTTGTACGTCAAGCAAGCATTGCGCTGTTTATGACTTCAAGCCTATCAACTCCCGAGATGAGGCTGGTGTAACCGAAGTAAAATGGCTAGCTAGTTAGCGCGCACTAATAGCGTTTCAAACGTCACTCGCTCTGAGCCTGTGGTTGTTTCCCTTGCTCTGCATGGGTAACGCTGCTTCGATGGTGGCTGTTGTCGTTGTGTTGCTGGTTCGAGCCCAGGGAGGAGCGACAAGAGGGACGGAAGCTATACTGTTACACAGGCAATACGAAAGTGCCTATAAGAACATGCAATAGTCATAGGTTAATGAAATACAAATGGTATAGAGGGAAATAGTCCTATAATTCCTATAATAACTACAACCTAAAACTTCTTACCTGGGAATATTGAAGACTCATGTTAAAAGGAACCACCAGCTTTCATATTTTCTCATGTTCTGAGCAAGGTACTGAAACGTTAGCTTTCTTACAAAGCACATATTGCACTTTTACTTTCTTCTCCAACATGTTGTTTTTGCATTATTTAAACCAAATTGAACATGTTTCATTATTTACTTGAGGCTGAATTGATTTTATTGATGTATTATATTAAGTTAAAATAAGTGTTAATTCAGTATTGTTGTAATTGTCATTATTACAAACCAATTTTTTTTTTTATTTTTAATCTGCCGATTAATCGGTATGGGCTTTTTGGGTCCTCCAATAATAGGTATCGGCGTTGAAAAATCATAATCGGTCGACGTCTAATACATACCACAACCAGAAGCCATGGATTACAGGCAACATCCGCACTGAGCTAAAGGCTAGAGCTGCCGCTTTCAAGGAGCGGGACTCTAACCCAGAAGCTTATAAGAAATCGCACTATTCCCTCCGACGAACCATCAAACATGCAAAGCGTCAATACGGGCCTAAGATCGAATCGTACTACATGCTATGATGCTTGTCGGATGTGGCAGGGCTTGCAAACCATTATAGACTACAAAGGGAAACACAGCCGAGAACTGCCCAGTGACCCGAGCCTAACAGATGAGCTAAACTATTTCTATGCATGCTTCGAGGAAAACACTGAAACATGCATGAGAGCACCAGCTGTTCCAGAAGACTGTGTGATTACACTCTCCGCAGCCGATGCGAGTAAGACCTTTAAACAGGTCAACATTCACAAGGCCACAGGGCCAGACGGATTATCAGGACGTGTACTCCGAGCACGCGCTGACCAACTGGCAAGTGTCTTCACTGACATTTTCAACCACTCCCTGTCCGAGTCTGTAATACCAACACGTTTTAAGCAGATCACCATAGTGCCAATGCCCAAGAACACTAAGGTAACCTGCCTAAATGACTACCGACCAGTAGCATTCACGTCTGTAGCCATGAAGTGCTTTGAAAGGCTGGTCATGGCTCACATCAACACCATTATCCCAGAAACCCTAGACCCACTCCAATTTGCATACCACCTCAAAAGATACACAGAAGATGCAATCTCTATTGCACTCCACACTGCCCTTTCCCACCTGGAAAAAAGGAACACCTATGTGAGAAAGCTGTAGTCAATGAATAGCACAGGGTTCAACAGCATAGTGCCCTCAAAGCTCGTCAATAAGCTAAGGACCCTAAGACTAAACACCTCTGTCTGCAACTGGATCCTGGACTTCCTGACGGGCCACCCCCAGGTGGTAAGGGTAGGTAACAACACATCCGCCACGCTGATCCTCAACACAGGGGCGCCTCAGGGGTGTGTACTCAGTCCCCTCCTGTACTCTCTGTTCACTCGTGACTGCACGGCCAGGCACGACTCCAACACCATCATTAGGTTTGCTGATGACAACAGTGGTAGGATGATCACAGACAACGACGAGACAGCCTATAGGGAGGAGGTCAGAGACATGGCGGTGTGGTTCCAGGACAACAATTCCCCTCCTCAACGTGATCAAGACAAAGAGGATGATTGTAGACTACAGGAAAAGACAGAGCACGCTCCATTCTCATCGACGAGGCTGCAGTGGAGAAGGTTGAGAGCTTCAAGTTCCTTGGTGTCCACATCACCAACAAACTAACATGGTCCAAGCACACCAAGACAGTCGTGAAGAGAGCAACAGAAAAGACTGAAAAGATTTGGCATGGGTCCTCAGATCCTCAAAAGGTTCAACAGCTGCACCATCAAGATCATCCTGACTGGTTGCATCATGACTGCCTGGTGGATGGCTAAATGGCATATATTATTATTATTATGGTTGCACCTGGTATGGCAACTGTTGAACCTTTTGAGGATCTGAGGACCCATGCCAAATCTTTTCAGTAGGGTAGTGTGAATGGCCCAGTACATCACTGGGCCCAAGCTTCCTGCCATCCAGGACCCCTATACCAGGCGGTGTCAGAGGAACGCCCTAAAAATTGTCAAAGACTCTGGCCACCCTAGTCTTAGACGGTTCTCTCTGCTACCGCATGGCAAGCAGTACTGGAGTGCCAAGTCTAGGTCCAAGAGGCTTCTAAACAGCCTCTACCCCCAAGCCATAAGACTACTGAACACCTACTCAAATGGCTAACCAGACTATTTGCATTGCCCCCCCCTCCCCTACACCGCTGCTATTCTCTGTTGTTATCATCTATGCATAGTCATTGTAATAACTCTACCTACATATTACCTCAACTAACCGGGTCCCCCATGCACATTGACTCTGTACCCCCGTCTAGCTATTGTCATTTTACTGCTGTCTAGCCGTCAAGTCAGTGAGGCCTCAAGACACCACAAAGCAAACCTCCCTAGGCGTTTGTCAATTAGGCCTAAAGACACCACATAGCAACCCTCCCTAGGCATCTGTCAATTAGGCCTAAAGACACCACATAGCAACCCTCCCTAGCTGTCTGCCAGTGAGCAGCACTCATCTCAAACACACAGGGCTGGAGAGAGGGTTTGCATATCACCAACTCAGATCATAACACACTCTTCCCCTGTGGGAGGGGTCCAAACTTACTGTGAGGGTGTGGAGTTCAGCCTCGCTCTCGCTCTCTATTTGTTTCATGACCTTCAAGTACCAGGGCGCAACATAAGCATTCCTTTGAGGTAGAAGACAGCCTTACATTAAAACTAGCTTAGGTCCTAATAAGAGGGGCCGGTCACCATGGTCAGCAACATACTAGGCAGCAGTGCCTCTAGGCTGAGAAACACTGATCTACACTTACATTACTGTAGGGCCGATGAGGGTCAGAGCTCGTGCACCAGTGAAATCTATGGAAATCTTGTTAACGCTTAATGGAACGGAAAGCATAGTTGGTGATAACATCTCTTTAAAAGGACATGTACTCATGCATGGCAGAAGCTGATCCATGTGTGCTTACGGTCTTAAAGTTTCAGAGTCTGCAAAGGGCTTGAGATGTGAAAAGCACCAGGAATAGACAAGCATACATGTAGGCATGCAAGAAACATCATAGCCTAACAACATGCAACTAGAACACATACAAACCTGCACACGTGGCAGATTTAGAACAGAGGTGAACATAGTGATACAGTTCCTTTTGCCCTTCAAGAAGTCCTTTCATCACTTCATCTCACCAGACGCACACCTCTACTTTGAAGAGAAAAACTTCAGATTTGTTTTGTGTATAAAAGCTGGGTTCAGGCAGACGAGCACGCTCTGACACACACTTCTTAGGCCTATAGGTTTGCTGAGATAATTATTGTTTTGATTTAAGTCTATAACAAAGGAATTGTGCAACAGCACCAGCTTTCCTAATTGTTCCTCTCTTCTGCATCCTGTAATCATGTGTACGACTGATGTTTCCATGCGAGTCACCCACAACAGAGCTCATCAGAACGCCATTTATTCTGCCGATTGAGCTTGTGTACACATTTCAAACATAGGGCTATAGCAAGTAGTTTTGGGAATCAGCATATGTAAGAACAAAAATATTCCCAAACAGGTTTTTGTGAGCTGGTACCAAAATCCACCAATACAGACATACTGTAAATGATGGTGACATAATTGAACATTCTGCAAAAATAGGCCTACGTATAGATGTCACGTTCTCCTAAAACCGTGCACACCGCTCTTCAACTTTATAGGCTTTTTTGCTCCTATTTGGTATAGCCTGGAAGTTAAAAAAAACAGCCCTCTGATTTGTACACATTTGTGGTCAGAATGGTCAGAATCATTGGCCTTATGCAAAAGGAATTTGAATGAATTTGTCAGGCATTGGACTACCTTCAACCTATCAGAAAACTAAAGATTTTTTGTGCCGTTTGTGCCATCATTCTATTACCAAACTTTATATCTGCACTGTTCTTCAAGTAAATGTGTTTCTATTAACAATTTCACTGGAAATTGTTAAACGTAGACTTTGTGCATAGAGTTGTATGGTTTGTTTAACTTTGCAATTATTGATTTTGTTTGACATTTTAAAGTGACAAATCTGAGTCTCAGCATCGCTCCGTTACCATGGAATTGCCCTAATCCAAACCCTAACATTTTGGGGTTCAGGCTGAGGCTGGTTTTACACCCCACCAAGCGTTCACCTTAGTAAACATCACTGACACTTGCATAAATAAATGCAGTGTGTAGTGCAGTCACAAAGCCGTTTGAGGAGACTCTATAGAGTAGGCTACTTCTAGTGAAGGGAAAATACAGCCGAAGATCCCCCATAATTCTTGGAAGGACACTGATAGCCAGTCCAAGCCGGTCGAAGGGATATTCAGTATGGATTCCAAGTCTCTGATCTTTGTGTGTGCCCCCCAAGCAGCAAGTGACATATTTTAAGAAATTGTTAAACAACCACCCTCTGAGAAACCAAAGGACAAGTACAGGCTACTTTGTGCTGACTACTGCTCGGTTATCTTCAGTAGAGTTGCATAATGTTGCTAGAAGGGGCCCACATTCAGGAAGGCAACATCTTGTACAGCATACAGACATGTACTAGAATACATGCATGTCTGACAAGGAAGAATCATACCGGCTTTATAATTCCATGGCTATCTGCAATGTTCACTCACTAATGCCAACCAGGTGTTCAAAACAACACCAATTCCATATACTGAAAGATTTACCATGTTTCTGAACGCAGCCCAAGGTCATTCAGTAGGCAAACGTTTCAGATATACATTATTTCTTATTTCAACATGTCAGAGGCATGTTAGTTTTACATAACACTTTAACGTTACACAACGTTAACTTGCTGAACAGGTCACAGGTGTGTGACAGTAAAAACAGTAATACATCGCCATTCACAAAGTTTGGCAATTTTAACTAAATCCCGTTTGTGGTCTGACGTGGTTGTCTTCCTGAGAATATCTTTGCTAGTTATCAAATGTTTTGCAAGAAACTACCCAAAGAAGTGGCAAACCAGTCATTAAGTCACGTCGGGGATGGAGATGAACGGCCCTTTAAATTTAATCCAGAAATGTACACATTTCTACAGTGGCTAGCTAAACACAGTTGGACTTTATGATAAAACTTTACCGAAATTAGCTACTATGTGTGGACAATTAACTACAAGCAAGCTATCTGATTTTTAACGGCACTTAGACCAACGATTGGCGCTCTGTTTTGAGCACTTCGGAAACAAGACCAAATTTGACACAAGACTCTTGACAATGGGCTATACTCACGTTCTCTGTTATCTTGGATGTGCACCCATAGCACGACGACATACCAAAAACGTGGACGTAGCATAACCCATATGCGTTGTGAAACATTTATAATAACTAAAACAAACTTCGGTACATAATAATAATACATAAATACTTAGAATGTACCTGCAAGCCCAAAAGCCCGTTGCTTTCTCTCGCATGTTGAATGTGTTTTCAGGAACGAAAATGACTGGTGTGAAGCCAGCAACATTGGCGAGATCGAGGTCGTTAGTTCCGGGTGACGTTTTAGAAAAACCTTCACAATAAAAGTATGGAACTAAAGGAAAGAAAAAAGCACGAATATGACGTCAGTGAAATCAAATTAATGAGGAAGCCAGAGGTCTTAACGACACATTTCGGAAAGTATTATGAATTGTTAGATACTACTGCACTGTTGGAGCTAGGAACACAATCAATCCACTACACCCGCAATAACATCAGCAAAATATGTGTATGTGACCAAAACAATTGTATTTTATTTTATTGCAGGAAATTATGACTGACAATGTTATGTAGCCTAAGTAAAATACTTATTTCACTATTGCATAATCAATATCTAACCTCAAAGAGAATCAAAATGATGTCTGTGTCAAGCCCATGGAACAATTCAGGGCGGATAATCTGGGAAAGAATTTGCAGTTTTAAAGCCAATTTTCTGAAATTCTAAACATTTTGCCAAAGCCATGTTCATATGCTGTCTGAGTGACTCAAATATTAGCACAAAATCAATGGGGGCCCCCTGGAGGTTGGGGACCATGGGCACGCGGTCCTGCAGAAAACTCATAGCATTGCATGGGTTTGACAGTAGGGTATCATATAACTTCTAAACAAAACCTCTATCATTGACTTATGGCACAGACATCTGGCTTCAATAATATTCATGGCTAGTCATGGCTCATCCTATGTAACTACTTTTCTATTCATATAGTATCCATACTGTCTATACATACCATTATATATATTCTGGACTCTGACATTGCTCTTTCTGATATTTCTTAATTTCTTAATTTTTACTTTTGCATTATTTGTGTAGTATTGTTTTGTATTGCTAGATATTACTGCACTGCTGGAGCTAGAAACACAAGCATTTCACTGCACCTGTGATAATAACTGCAAATCTGTGTATGTGACCAATAAACTTTGATTTGATTTAGAATGTATTTCTACAGAAGTCAAAAATATGTTTTATTTAATCCTGCAGAACAAGCTAAACCTGCACATCCTCCAAAACGATTACCAATTGTTGGTATTGAATGAAAGTTGAAAAATATTTTTTGTGTATATATAATGTTAAATGAGAATCTAACATAAAATACTCCAATACTAAGGCCTTTGTTTTATTGTATGTCTTTAATTCGCGGGACTTATATTTTGAAAGGATCTTGCAGAAATCGTAGCATGTTTGTTGCCAGAAGCTGTTGGTTGGCTTTGCTGGCTTCACACAGATGAAACTCTACGCGGAAAAAAGTTTTGTCTTCATCATTTCCGCTGTCAAAATTGCCGCGGTCGAGTGCATGTTGATGTTGCACATCAAGAAGACGATAGCCTATGCATTTAATATAACTTTTATTATTAAAGGAGCTGATAAAACGCTGAGTTTATTTCGTATTGATATATTGGGCAAACAAAACAAGTGAGATGTACAAGAATAAAGTTACAAAAATTATCCAATGCTGTATGATACGCAGTTATTTGAATTTGTATTTAGACTAGTGTTAAAAAGTCAGAATCACCTTTATTCGTCAACCATTTACTTGGTGATACGGTGCTGCTAGTGATAGACAACATTTAAAGACATAATACAGACAGCAGAATTTAAACAAAGTTTACATAGATATTGGTTGAAACTCAGTGTTAAATTAAAATCTCCCTATCATCATATCTAAACCAATATCACAACAATCTAGATTTTAAAAATTCGCAAGCAACTTGATTGGAGGTATTCAACACACTCTCCACCTCTCCTCGTGAGCCGTCTTGTCCATTACTAAGATTCACTCACATACCGGAATTCGATTGAGTTTTACGATTTCTTGCACCTACCTAGCTCAAATTATAGACTTCAGACTAGAACGACGACACTACAGCGTCCATAAAGTGATAATTGGAATTTTAAAAAGCCCAGATTTACTAAATGTATAGGTGCAAGAGTTTTTTAAATTAAATATATAATTTATAGCTCTCGCGTGCTACCTTTTTGTTCTAACACAGGTTTGGTTGCTTGGCAACAACACAGCTGCACCATGCTGCCAGTTGTAAGAAGTCTATGCGAACAAACCTAGACTATTGTATATAGCTAGCTATATGGTGGTATTCAAACGGAGGTTAATCAATAAATAAAAACAGATATTTTGATTAGCTAGGTAGCTAATATTATATTGCTAACGTTAGCATGCTTGTACAACGTTCAGCAGCTAGCCTCTGCAGCTAGCTAACACCAGTCAGCTAAAAGCTAGCTAACAAACAGGCAAGGTCCTGTAACTAACCAATTAATGTGGTTTTGTTTTGATTAGCTAGCTAGCTAACGTAACAGTATACCAGTCAGATGAGAGCTAATATTGGCTAGATAGCTAACCAACAAGCGATGAAATCTAGCTAGCTATATTTTGCCAAGTACCCAGTCAACACGGTGGGTTCTGGCTTATTCCGTTTGAGACTCTGGGGGCTTCATACGGGCTCAGCTCTTCCCGAGTCCGGCAGAGTCATATTACTCTGGGTTCCGGCTAATGGTACTCGGGCCGAGTCCACTTCAGCATATCTGTCCCAATTAACTTTTTCAGAAGTAGGGCCGTATTAAGTTTTATTCGGCAGGTGATGGAAGAATACATTTAAAAAATAATGTAATCATTTCACCTCGAATTTGCAAGCTAAAAGTTGGCCCATTAGGCTATTCGATGGAGAAGGAACGTAGAGAATCTATGCTTTAAATTAATTAGATTTTACTACTGTGTTAGCTAACTAACTCAGTATCACTTCTTTAAAAAATTCAAAGATGGATTCATGCAAAACGGCCATTTTATGTTCGGTAAGGAGATGCCACAACACTTCGTGGACAAGAGGCTGACTGAAGAGCATCCTTTTCCTGAGAAGTGGTTGCGCTATGATGCTCAAAATCAAATCAAACTTTATTTGTCACATGCGCAGAATACAAGTGTAGACCTTACCATGAAATGCTTACTTACAAGCCCTTAACCAACAGTGCAGTTCAAAAAGGAGTTAAGAAAATATTTACCAAATAAACTAAAGTATAAAATAATAAAAGTAACACAATAAAAAATGTAACGGGGTACCGGTACCACTGTAGAACTTGTTGTGGATCTGGGGACCCATGCCAAATCTTTTCAGTCTCCTGAGGGGGAAACGGTGTTGTCAAGTCCTCTTAACAACTGTCTTGGTGTGTTTGGACCATGATGGTTCTTGGTGATGTGAACACCAAGGAACTTGAAACTCTACTCTCTCCGCTACAGTCCCATCAATGTTAATGGGGGCCTGTTCGGCACACCTTTTCCTTAGTCCACGATCAGCTCCTTTGTCTTGCTCACATTGAGGGAGAGGATGTTGTCCTGGCTCCACACTTCCAGGTTCTCTGACCTCCCTTTAGGCTGTCTCATCGTTGTCGGTGATCAGGCCTACCACTGTTGTGTCGTCAGCAAACTTAATGATGGTGTTGGAGTTGTGCTTGGCCACAGTCGTGGGTGAACAGGGAGTACAGGAGGGGACTAAGTACACACCCCTGAGGGGACCCAGTGCTGAGGATCAGCGTGGCGGATGTGTTGTTGCCAACCCTTACCACCTAGGGGCGGCCCATCAGGAAGTCAAGGATCCAGTTGCAGAGGGAGGTGTTTAGTCCCAGGGTCCTTAGCTTAGTGATGAGCTTCAGGGGCACTATGGTGTTGAACGCTGAGCTGCAGTCAATGAACAGCATTCTCACATAGGTGTTCCTTTTGTCCAGGTGGGAAAGGGCAGTATGGAGTGCGATTGAGATTGCGTCATCTGTGGATCTGTTGAGGGCGGTATGCGAATTGGAGTGGGTCTCGGGTATCTGGGAGGATGCTGTTGATGTGAGCCATGACCAGCTTTTCAAAGCACTTCATAACTACCGGTGTGAGTGCTACGGGGAGGTAATAATTTAAGCAGGTTACATTCGCTTCCTTGGACACATGGTGTCTGCTTGAAACATGTAGGTATTATAGACTCGGTCAGGGAGAAGTTGAAAATGTCAGTGAAGACACTTGCCAGTTGGTCCGCGCATGTTTTTAGTACACATCCTGGTAATCCCTCAAGCCCCGTGGATTTGTGAATGTTGGCCTGTTTAAAGGTCTTGCTCACATCGGCTACCGAGAGCGTTATCACACAGTCATTCAGAACAGCTGGTGCTCTCATGCATGCTTCAGTGTTGTTTGCCTCGAAGTGAGTGTAAAAGGCATTTCGCTCGTCTGGTAGGCTCGCTCCCTGGGCAGCTCGCGTTTGCGTTTCCCTTTGTAGTCCATAATAGTTTTCAAGCCTGCCACATCTGACAAGCATCAGAGCCGGTGTAGTAGGATTCAATCTTAATTCTGTATCGACGCTTTGCTTGTTTGATGTTTTGTTTGAGGGCATAGCGGGATTTCTTATAAGTGTCCGGATTAGTGTCCCACTCCTTGAAAGTGGAAGCTCTAGCCTTTAGCTCGATGCGGATGTTGCCTGTAGTCCTTGGCTTCTGGTTGGGATATGTACGTACGGTCACTGTGGGGACGACATCGTCGATGCACTTATTGATGAAGCCGATGACTCCTCAATGCCATTGGATGAATCCCGGAACATATTCCAGTCTGTGCTAGCAAAACAGTCCTGTAGCGTAGCATCCGCGTCATCTGACCACTTCCATATTGAGTGAGTCACTGGTACTTCCTGCTTTAATTTTTTCCTGTAGGCAGGAATCAGGCAGATAGAATTATGGTCAGATTTGCCAAATGGAGGGCGGGGGAGAGTTTTGTATGCATCTCTGTGTGTGGAGTAAAGATGGTTTTGAGTTTTCTTAAACTTTGGGTGCACATGTAACATGTTCGTAGAAATGAGTTAAAACGGATTTAAGTTTGCCTTCATTAAATTCCCCGGCCAGGTTCTGATCTGAGTGTGCTAATACCACCACAGCATAAAGATGCTGATACTCAATGGGAGATTCCAGCACTGACTGATCACAGCTATGTGTCAAGAGAACCAGCCAACAAGCCCATCTGCCACAAACAAACCTAATGTGGGTGTTAGTGTTTTCTTTGACCATGCAGCTTTTCTGGAGAAATTCTACACGGCTAACTTCAAAATGCATATCACTGATGAAATACTGATAACCTTGATGAAGCTGAAGCTGAATTTACTCCAGGGTGATCTTGCTGAACGATTTGCTGTGTCCCAGTGAGTAGTGAGCAGAATACTTTCCTTCTGGATTGATACAATGGAGGAGCACATGAAGATCTACATTCCATGCCTGCTGAGGGAGACAATCCAGAACACAATGCCTCAGTGCTTCATAGTGAAGTTCCCCAACACAACTTGCATCATCAACTGCTCTGAAACCATTCTTCAGAAAGCACATAATCTCGATTCCAGAAGGGAGTCATACAGACTATTATTCCAGCAATACTCCCAAGTATTTGGTTGTCATTGCTCCATGTGGACTCGTTATGTTAATTTCTCCTGCATATGGAGTGACAAGTTCATCACCCAAAACTCTGGCTTCCTGGAATACCTTAGGGCTGGCGAATAAGTTATGGCAGACAGGGGCTTCACCATCCGGGATCTGCTGTATAAGAGGAAGTTAAACCTTGCCATACCAGCCTTCACTCAAAAGGAGACCAGCTGTCTGATTAGGATGTCACAAGCACGAGAAGGATAGCTAATGTTGAGAGAGTTATCAGACTACTCAAGGTGTTCAAAATCCTCTGTTCCCGACAACCTGACGCCCAAAATGGACAGTCCTTAGAATCAGTGCAGCGTTTGTTAACATGCAGGGTGAGATCATCCATGAGGATGCTGAGTGAGCAGTGAGAACGTTCATACATATGAAATGTAACTTTATACACTATCATTTCATCCACATGAGATACTGTGTGTATATATAGCTTCCTATTTAATCTGAATCATTGTAATGTTCCTTCATTAGAAATGTACTGTAACTTTGCATGTTCCTGATAATTACAGGCATCCAATAAGTGCTGTTATTATGCCTTCTTCAATCTATTTAAAATACATTTTCTTCAACAGCAAAATGTCTTAACAGACCAAGAGGGAAGAAAACTGTTTACGAAGTGCCACACTGTTTTCTTAATTTGTTCCCTTGAAAACCAAACCCAGAATCAAACTGAAAACACATTTGAAACCCTTAGGCATGTCTCCTCATCCTTCATTTAAAAATGTTACGTATCAAAGAAAATGTCAACAAAGTTGAATTTCAAAGTGTTTTTATTAACATCATAATTTGCCAAGTGCAAGATGAATTATGGTATACTTAGATACGTAAGTTTATGAAGTTCCATAAGAAAATAAATAGCTATACAAGGTTGTCGTGACGTGACTTTCATTAATGTGATGATTGTTGTTTATAGAGTTACCATCTCCCGAATTCAACTCTAGACGATATACACTACCGTTCAAAAGTTTGGCCTAGAAGGCCAGCATCCTGGAGTCGCCTCTTCACTGTTGACTTTGCGACTGGTGTGTTGTGGGTACTATTTAATGAAGCTGCCAGTTGAGGGCTTGTGAGGCGTCTGTTTCTCAAACTAGACAATCTAATGTACTTGTCCTCTTGCTCAGTTGTGCCCCGGGGCCTCCCACTCCTCTTTCTAATATGGTTAGAGCCAGTTTACGCTGTTCTGTGAAGGTAGTACGCAGCGTTGTATGAGATCTTCAGTTTCTTGGCAATTTCTCACATTGAATATCCTTCATTTCTCAGAACAAGAATACACTGACGAGTTTCAGAAGAAAGTGCTTTGTTTCTGGCCATTTTGAGCCTGTAATCGAACACACAAATGCTGATGCTCCAGATACTCAACTATTCTAAAGAAGGCTAGTTTTATGGCATCTTTAATCAGAACAACAGTTTTCAGATGTGATAAAATAAATACAAAAGGTTAAAACATTATTATTTTTTTAAATGTACCCCCTTTTTCGTGGTATCCAATTATTAGTAGCTACTGTCTTGTCTCATTGCTACAACTCGCGTACGGGCTCGGGAGAGATGAAGGTTGAGGAGCCATGCGTCCTCTGAAACACAACCCAACCAGGCCGCACTGCTTCTTAACACAGTGCACATCCAACACGGAAGCCAGCCATACCAATGTGTTGAAGGAAACACCGTACACCTAGCGACCTGGTCAGCATGCACTGCGCCCGGCCCACCACAGGAGTCGCTAGTGCGCGATGAGACAAGGATATCCCTACCGGCCTAACCCGGACGATGCTAGGCCAATTGTGCGTCGCCCCATGGACCTCTCGGGCGCAGCTGGCTGCGACAGAGCCTGGGCTCGAAACCAGAGTCTCTGGTGGCACAGCTAGCACTGCGATGCCCGGGAGGCCCTCAAAAGGGTTTTTAATGACCAATTAGTCTTTTAAAATTATAAACTAGGATTAGCTAACACAACGTGCCATTGGAACACAGGAGTGATGGTTGCTGATAATGGGCCTCTGTATGCCTATGTAGATATTCCATAAATCATCTGCCATTTCCAGCTATAATAGTCATTTACAACATTAACAATGTGTACACTGTATTTCGGATCAATTTTATGTTATTTTAATAGACAAAAAAAAATGTTATTTCAAAAACAAGGACATTTCTACCTCATCCACTATCCTTGGCAGCATATGTGTGAAATAGAATGCCTTCAGTTTAGGGACAAGATCAGCACAGAATTTCACATCAAAAGGCACACCAATAACAACCTGTTCAGATGGAGCCCAGACAAGCAGGTTGCATCTCTCCAGTCCTGTGCAGAACATGCCCATTTGGACCTGCATGTAGTACCGACGGGCTCCATTAGGTTGCAGCTGAGGAACCCCATCCACCAATTTGCCAGAAAACAGTTCAGTCAGAGACTTTCACTTCTTACTCAGAACAGGACATTTGATGTCTATAAGTTCTTGAGAGTTTAACACTCCGTCTGGGCTTTCAGAAAGACACGGCTCCTTGACTCTCACTACTGTCTCTACTCTCCAGACTAAACCCACAGCTCTCCATCCATGTGTAGACCACCTGCTCGTTCTCCTTTCCATCTTCAGAAGAAATGCTCCCGCACAAAGTTGTCGGGATTTGCTGAGGTGCGCACAGGAACCTTCTTTGCTGAGCTAGCAGTGATCTGAAGTTTACACTTGTCAAACCGCGCATGGGAGGCATTCTGTGCTTTACTGACCTCCTCCAAGCTGGCACATTTATACTACTCCAGTGTTTTGCTCTGACTGTGCTGTAAACGCTGAAACATCCTGACAAAATGCATGTAATACCCTGTTAAAACATGTACAGTTGAAGTTGGAAGTTTACATACACTTAGGCCAACGTAAGTGTATGTAAGTCATAAAAACTTGTTCTTCAACCACTCCACACATTTCTTGTTAACAAACTATTGTTTGGCAAGTCGGTTAGGACATCTACTTTGTGCATGACACAAATAATTTTTCCAACAATTATTTACAGACAGATTACTTCACTTAAAATGCACTGTATCACAATTCCAGTGGGTCAGAAGTTTACATACACTAAGTTAATTGTGCCTTTAAACAGCTCGGAAAATTCCAGAAAATTATGACATGGCTTTAGAAGCTTCTGATAGGTTAATTGACACCATTTGAGTCAATTGGAGATGTACCTGTGGATGTATTTCAAGGCCTACCTTCAAACTCAGTGCCTTTTTGCTTGAAATCATGGGGAAATCAAAATAAATCAGTCAAGACCTCAGAAGAAAATTGTAGACCTCCACAAGTCTGGTTCATCCTTGGGAGCAATTTACAAATGCCTTAAGGTACCACGTTCATCTGTACAAACAATAGTACGCAAGTATAAACACCATGGGACCACGCAGCCGCCATACCGCTCAGGAAGGAGATGCGTTCTGTCTCCTAGAGATGAACGTACTTTGGTGCGAAAAGTGCAAATCAATCCCAGAACAACAGCAAAGGACCTTGTGAAGTTTCTGGAGGAATCAGGTACAAAAGTATCTATATCTACAGTAAAACTAGTCCTAAATCGACATAACCTGAAAGGCCGCTCAGCAAAGAAAAAGCCACTGCTCCAAAACCACCATAAAAAAGCCAGACTACGGTTTGCAACTGCAAATGGGGACAAAGATCGTACTTTTTGGAGAAATGTCCTCTGGGCTGATGAAACAAAAATATAACTGTTTTGCCATAATGACCATCGTTATTGTTTGGAGGAAAAAGGGGGTGGCTTGCAAGCCGAAGAACACCATCCCAACCGGGAAGCACAGGGGTTGCAGCGTCATGTTGTGGGTGTGCTTTGCTGCAGGAGGGACTGGTGCACTTCACAAAATAGATGGCTTCATGGGGATGGAAAATTATATGGTTATATTGAAGAAACATCTCAAGACATCAGTCAGAAAGTTAAAGCTTGGTCGCAAAAGGGTCTCCCAAATGGACAATGACCCCAAGCATACTTCAAAAGTTTTGGCAAAATGGCTTAAGGACAACAAAGTTAAGGTATTGGAGTGACCATCACAAAGCTCTGACCTCAAATCCTATAGAACATTTGTGGGCAGTACTGCAAAAGTGTGTGCAAGCAAGGAGGCCTACAAACCTGACTCAGTTACACCAGCTCTGTCAGGAGGAATGGGCCAAAATTTACCCAACTTATGGTGGGAAGCTTGTGGAAGTCTACCCAAAATGTTTGACCCATGTTAAACGATTTAAAGGCAATGCTACCAAATACTAATTGAGTGTATGTAAACTTCTGACCCACTGGGAATGTGATGAAAGATATAAAAGCTGAAACAAATAATTTTCTCTACTATTATTCTGACATTTCATATTCTTAAAATAAAATTGGGATCCTAACTGACCTAAAACAGGGAATTTATACTAGGATTAAATGTCAGGAATTGTGAAAAACTGAGTTTAAATGTGTTTGCCTAAGGTGTATGTAAACTTCCGACTTCAACTGTATTTAGAACTATGGTTTAAGTAATAATAATATGTATACTGTAATGAAACCTATAGGGGGCAGATCCGAACCCCCTCAACCTTCTAGCCCGAAGTCCAGCGCGTTATCACCTGTGCCCAAAAAGCATGATCGAGCGTCAGAGTCGATGTCCGAGTTTATAAACCCAGGGTCGTTACAATATTTTGTATACTTTGTATACATTTAATCAGATTTGTTTTATTTTCATAAGCGCAACATTCTACTACAGTCTTCGCTGTTGGGCCTATGTTGGTTAAATTATTGTGTGCTGTTACTTTAAATATGTTCGGGACAGTTTCTGTTCATGTGAAGAGTGTCTGTCCATTTTGGCCAATCAAGTTGGACTATGAGTTGTGTGCAGAAGGTTCACTGGTTTTTCCGTTGATGCTTAGGAGAGAAAAAAGGGTGAAAGATGCTATTTGGAAGTGGGAATACATGTTGTGTAGTTAAAAGAGGTTTTCCCGAATTGGGTTTAACAGCACCCTACTTTACTTACCTTCAATAAAGAAGATTAATAGGTTAATATTTTAGCAATCGTGTCTCATTTCGCATGCTGCTTGACGAAGGTTCCAGTAGCTTTGGGAGCTAGCATGGGTTCGTCGGATCGGGAGCTGGAGAGGACGGTTTGGCCTGAGGGACTTTGAATGCACTTTCATGCACATTCTGCACACATGCACTTTCTGCCAATTGTGTTATAAATGGGCAACGGCCGTGGGACTTTTGGTTTCAAGGGGGTTCTACGAAACCCGAATGTTTTTTTGAGCTCCAACTGCGCCAAACCATTTTCAGTTTAGCAACCGGGTTTAGGTTTAGGCTATTACAATTGTATTGTATCGTGTTTGTATTGCAGATTGTTTGCAAGTGTATCATTCATAATTCATTATTTCTATATAAACATTCTATCTGCAGGTAAGAACCCTGGTCTCTTTAGTTTTTCCCTCGCGAGTTAAGTTATACCAGGTTTATTATGTACTGAGAGGTATTTTTCACCATACTACTATATTGATTTAACTGAGCCTCCGGTAAGAGTGTTACATTTTGGAGGCTCGTCTGGGATATTATTTGATTTGTTTTCCTTGAATGATATTGTGTATTTTTGCATACATATTAACACGGACAACTAAGTTTCTACACTGAGTCACTGTATTAAATTGCTAGTTGTTAGTGCTGTGAATTAATTGTAGACCTCCACAAGTCTGGTTCATCCTTGGGAGCAATTTCCAAACGTCTAATCCACCCCGCTCAATTGATCTCATCAACATGGAGGTTGATGTTGATTGTAGCTTGGTGCACCGAGCAGAAGGTAGCTTCACACAATATTGTTGTACATAGTAATGTGTCTGAAGTCACAGATGAAGAACTGAATTGTATTTATTTGATCGAACCTTTATTTAATCAGGAAAATCCCATTGAGACCCATAGTCTCTTTTTCAATGGAAACCTGGCCAAGAAGGCAGGTTCAATCAATACATTACAATCAATACATTACATAATTAAAACATACAACATGATCCAGCCTAAAAAAAAAGCATTTTACACTCCTCTGTAACAGTCTCCCATCATTTTCTTAAATTCATTCAGTGACACTTAACATATCTAGATTACATTTACATTGGCCAAAAGTTTTGAGAATGGTCATTTAATTTTCACAAAGTCTGCTGCCTCAGTATCCATGATGGCAATTTGCATCTACTCCAAATGTTTGAAGAGTGATCATTCACCTTAATGACATCCCCTTTGGGACAAGTGAACTGAACAAAACATTTGCATCTAAAACTTCAGCCCTGCCACAAAAGGACCAGCTGACATCATGTCAGTGATTACTTAACACAGGTGAGTGTTAAAGATCACTCTGTCATGCTGAATGAGTTTGAATCAGACTGTCTCAAAAGGAGGGTGGCACTTGGAATCATTGTTCTCCTCTGTCAACCATGGTTCCCTGCAGGGAGTTTGTTCCACCATTGCTTTGCACAAAAGGGCTTCACAGGCAAGGATACAGTTTTGACTAAATCAACCATTTATCGGATCATCAAGAACTCCTCAGTGGTAGGGTTCAATTGTTGTGAAGCAGGCCAGGGTGGATAAAGTCCAGCAAGTGACCCTTGTTTTCAGGGTGTAGGGCACCACCAGTACAGAGCTTGCTCAGGAAGCCTGGAGGTGACTGAGGTGCCGTTCCCCTCACAGCTCCAGCATTGTGAGACAAGACTAAGACTTTTGGACCATGGTCTTGTAGCGGATGCGAAGCTTCCAGGAAAAACATCAGGGACAGACTGCCAGTGGGATTGGACTGCTGAGGACTGGGGTAAAGTAATTTTCTTTGATTGTTTGGGGCATCCGGAAAAAAAGCTTGTCCGGAGGAAGGTGAACACCATCAGTCCTGTGTCATGCCAACAGTAAAGCATCCTGATGTGCATCCATCTGGGGATGAGTTGCCAAAGGGGTTTAATTTTGCTTAAGAACACAGCCATGAATAAAGAATGGCCCCTCCAAGAGCAAGTTGCAGTAATCCAGGAACAGTTTGGTGACAAACAAGTGCCTTTTCAAACCATGATGGACCTTGCCATAAGGCAAAAGTGATAACTAAGTGGCTCGGGGAACAAAACAACAATATTTTGGGTCCATAGCCAGGAAACCCCAGACTTTAATCCCATTGAGAATGTTCTTATTTAAATTGAACCTTTTTTTACACCAATTTAGTGGTATCCAATTGTTTTTAGTAGCCATCTTGTCTCATGCTACAACTGTTAGTTCGGGAGAACGAAGGTTGAAAGTCATGTGTCCAGGATCAAACCAACCAAGCCGCACTGTTCTTAACACAGCGCACTCCAACCTGGAAGCCAGGACACAATGGAGTTGTCAACCGTGATAGCGAGATCATGGAACGCCCGCCATAGGCAGTCCTTCCCCGGGAGGAAGAGCAAGCTAACCCGTCTTGCCGAGGTTCAGCTTGAGGTGGTGATCCGTCATCCACACTGATATGTCTAGATGAAGCATGGATTGTACAGTCGTGGCCAAAAGTTTTGAGAATGGCACAAATATTAATTTTCACAAAGTCTGCTGCCTCAGTATGTATGATGGCAATTTGCATCTACTTCAGAATGTTAAATGAAGAGTGAAATAAAAGATAAAAATTGCAATTAATTGCAAAGTCCCTCTTTGCCATGCAAATGAACTGAATCCCCCAGAAAACATTTCCACTGCATTTCAGCCCTGTGGACAAAAGGACCAGCTGACATCATGTCAGTGATTATCTCTGCCAACACAGGTGTGAGTGTTGACAGAGGACAATGCAGGATCACTCTGTCATGCTGAATGAGTTTGAATAACAGACTGGAAGCTTCAAAAGGAGGGTGTGCATGGAATCATTGTTCTTCCTCTGTATTCCATGGTTCCCTGCAAAAACACTAAAGACACTGAAGCATCATTGCTTTGCAAAAAAGGGCTTCAAAACAGGCAAGGATATTGCTGCCAGTAAGATTGCACCTAAATCAACCATTTATCGGATCAAGAACTTCAAGAACTTCAAGATGAGAGCGGTTCAATTGTTGTGAAGAAGGCTTCAGGGTGCCCAATAAAGTTCAGCAAGTGCCAGGACCGTCTCGTAAAGTTGATTCAGCTGCGGGATCAGGGCACCACCAGTACAGAGCTTGCTCAGGAATGGCAGCAGGCAGGTGTGAGTGCAATTGAGTCCAGTCTCTGTAGGACAGAGCATCTGCACGCACAGTGAGACTAAGACTTTTGGAGGATGGCTTGGTGTCAAGAAGGGCAGCAAAGAAGCCACTTCTCTCCAGGAAAAACATCAGGGACAGACTGATATTCTGCAAAAGGTACAGGGATTGGACTGCTGAGGACTGAGGTAAAGTAATTTTCTTTGATTGTTTGGGGCATCCGGAAAAAAGCTTGTCCAGAGAAGACAAGGTGAGTGCTACCATCAGTCCTGTGTCATGCCAACAGTAAAGCATCCTGATGTGCATCCATCATGTGTGGTTGCTTCTCAGCCAAGGGAGTGGGCTCAGTCACAATTTTTGCCTAAGAACACAGCCACGAATAAAGAATGATACCAACACATCCTCCAAGAGCAACTTCTCCCAACCATCCAGGAACAGTTTGGTGACGAACAATGCCTTTTCAAACCACGATGGACCTTGCCATAAGGCAAAAGTGATAACTAAGTGGCTCGGGGAACAAAACAACAATATTTTGGGTCCATAGCCAGGAAACCCCCAGACTTTAATCCCATTGAGAACTTATTCTTATTTAAATTGTTTACCCCTTTTTTTACACCAATTTAGTGGTATCCAATTGTTTTTAGTAGCTACTATCTTGTCTCATCGCTACAACTCCCGTACGGACTCGGGAGAGACGAAGGTTGAAAGTCATGCGTCCTCCGATACACAAACCAACCAAGCCGCACTGCTTCTTAACACAGCGCACATCCAACCTGGAAGCCAGCCGCACCAATGTGTCAGAGGAAACACTGTGCACCTGGCAACCTTGGATAGCGCGCACTGCACCCGGCCCGCCATAGGAGTCACTGGTGCGCGATGAGACAAGAACATCCCTACCATCCAAGCCCTCCCTAACCCTCCCTAAGTTTGTTCTATTCACTGCTTTAGCACACTCTGCCAACCTTTACCTCCCTTCTCACCTCATTTGCTCTCATTGTATATAGACTTGTTTATACTGTATTATTGACTGTATGTTTGTTTTACTACATGTGTAAATCTGTGTCGTTGTATCTGTCGAACTGCTTTGCTTTATCTTGGCCAGGTCGCAATTGTAAATGAGAACTTGTTCTCAACTTGCCTACCTGGTTAAATAAAGGTGAAATTAAAAATAAAAACCCAGACGACGCTAGGCCAATTGTGCGTCGCCCCACGGACCTCCTGGTCGCGGCTGGTTACGACAGAGACTGGGCGTGAACCGAGTCTCTGGTGGCCTTCCCATTGAGAACTTGTGGTCAATCCTCAAGAGGTGGGTGGACAAACAAAAACCCACAAATTCTGACACACTCCAAGCATTGATTATGCAAGAATGGGCTGCCATCAGTCAGGATGTGGCCCAGAAGTTAATTGACAGCATGCCGGGGCGGATTGCAGAGGTCTTGAAAAAGAAGGGTCAACACTGCAAATATTGACTCTTTGCATCAACTTCATGTAATTGTCAATAAAAGCCTTTGACACTTATGAAATGCTTGTAATTTTACTTCAGTATTCCATAGTAACATCTGACAAAAATATCTAAAGACACTGAAGCAGCAAACTTTGTGGAAATTAATATTTGTGTCATTCTCAAAACTTGGCCACGACTGTAGATTATTCCATGCATCTGGTGCACAAGATGAAAAGGCAGTCTTGCCTAATACTGTGAATGTCTTGGGGAGATTTGGTAGCAACCACCTAGCAGACCGGGTAAGGTAACAGCTGGTGGTGAAGGAGACCCGTCTACAGAGGTAAAGAGGAAGTTTTCCCATAAAGGGCTTTGTAGATGAACACATACAAATGTCTCTTTCTGCGCATATAAAGTGAGGTCCAACCTACCATTTGGTACAATGTGCAATGGTGGGTGAGTGACTTGGCATTTGTAATAAAGTGCAAAGATGCAATAAATAGAGTCCAGTCTCTGTAGGACAGAGGAGGTTGCATGCATATACAACAAGTCACCATAATCAATTACAGAGAGAAATGTGGCCTGAACAAACTTCTTTCTAGCCATAAGCGGGAAGCCTTATTACAAAAATAAAAACACAATTTAAATTTAAGCTTTGTCACAAGATTATCCGCATGAACATTAAAGGATAACTTGTCATCCAACCAAATACATAGGTATTTGTGGGATGACACTTTTTCTATGGATAAGCCACCAGATGTGACAATGCTAATGTTCTCTGGCAGAGTTCTAGCTCTGGTAAAGGTCATGAATTTAGTTTTTTGTACATTCAAGACCAGTTTGCGACCATAGAGGGAGGCCTGCAGTGACTGAAAAGCAGTCTGGACCAGAGAAGGAGCACTTGAATATATGACTATCATATGCATATAGATGTAACTTTGCGGGTTGCATCCCATTTCCCAAATCATTAATAAAAATTGAGAACAACACAGGAGCTCAAATGGAACCCTGGGGCACATATCTATTTATCTCAAGAAAGGTAGACTTGTGATTGTCAGTATATAACACATTGCGTTCTGTCAGAAAGAAGTTCCTAAACCAATTTACTGCCCTTTTACTGAGCTCAATGTTACTGAGCTAACAATTCATGGTCAACTGAATCAAAGGCCTTTGATAAATCCACAAACAGAGCGGCACAATGTTGCTTTTTATCAAGTGCATTAATGGTGTCATTTGCCACTGCGATAGCTGCAGTTGTGGTGCTGTGTCCCGATCTAAAGCCAAATTGAACCTCACTCAGTATGTTCTTTTCTGTTAAGACATTTTTTACTAGGGATTCATAGACTTTGGCCAGGATAGGGAGTTTAGAGAGAGGATGATAGTTATTAGCATCTGAGGGATCTCCCTTTAGCACCGGGAGGACATACACTGATTTCAAAATGCTGGGTATGGAATTGGTCAAGTGACTCACGTTGAAAATGTGAGCCACAGGTTCAGTAATAATACCTGCTGCTATCTTTAAGAGGTAGGTGTCCAGGTTGCCTGGACCTGCAGACTTTTTAGTGTCTATAGCCTTTAGTGCTGCATAGACCTCAGTATAAGAAACTGGCTCAAAGTTAAAATGGTTCACATGAGGGCCTATATCATAGTTGACTGTAACTGGAGATGACATTAGAGGCCTGGGTCCCACCATTATCAACAAACTGAACCAGCAGATATGAAGTGATTGTTAACAACCCCTACAATATCAGCTTTATCCTTCACTTCATTAGAATCCATCAATGGTCAGGAAGACCAGAGGATACATTATAACCTGACACTGATTTGATTAGCTTCCAGAACTTGGCAGGGTTGTTTAGGTTTTCTGTGACTGCATTTAAATAGTAATCTGATTTGGACTTGCTGATCAATAAGGAGCTGAATGGAATTTTATGTTCAGACTGGAGATCCTGAAACCATGTGCATTTGTTTCTTAGCCCTCTGAAGGAGGCCCAGTCAACAGGAGCATTTGTATGTCTAGCTTGTGCCCAATAGATATTTCTCTTTCTACTTACTTCTGCCAAGTTATCTGAAAATCAGGGATTGTCCCTTTTACTGGTTCTATATTTCTTCACAGGGGCATGCTTATCACAAATCAACACACATTTCATGTAAAAATATGAATCAGACTTACTCTGTCAAATGTTATGGTACCGATCATGTAAGAACGTTTGCTCTTCAAACTGTCTAAAATGTATTTTAAAAATATAACGGGGTTTGGATTTGGTCATTTTTGTATTTCTAACACAAGCAATTGCACAGTTATCACTGACATCATTACAGAATATCCCAGTTGATGTGTATTTGAGGGGTATTCGTTAGAATAATGTACAGTAGCGTTGATTTGTCAGGTGCTCTGGTATTCGGTCTTGTAGGCGCATTAATTAATTGAGTGAGATGCAGAGAGTCGTTCTTTAAAAGAGTCTGATACAGATGCAAGTATGTCCCAGTTCAAATCTCCTAAAATAATGAATTCAGTCATTTAACTTGTGCAGAACATCAGAAAGAGAGTTTAGTGCATCTCCCGAAGCCCAGAGCGGTCTGTAGAAGCCGACTACAGTGATGTGGGAATCCTTATATATGTTTGTTTTAACCGCAAGCAATTCAAAATGTTTGGCTTTGGTGAACATGGGAAGACTAAATGATGATTAGGGGAATAGGAAATCATTTCAGAGGTGAAAGAACCAAATAAAGCTCATGATTAAATCAAACATAAATTTGCAATTGCCCCTCCTCCTTTACTCATCCGATCCATTCAAAATAACGTGTACCCATCAATAGAAATCCAGTTATTTGACACAGATTTCTTCAGCCAAGTGTCTGATAATGAAGCCCTCAGTCATGTCAAACCTTTTGGGAAGGCTTTGGTGCGCAATTGATGCTCGTATGCTTCTGGTAAAAAGCACTATGTCTTGGTTGAGAGGTCACAGGATGTGACTAAGATCGTATTACCAGATGTTGTAGGGATACCTGGAGAGGTTGGTCCCTGGCCTGTGCGTGTCATTCTGTGCGTGTCATTGTTGCATCACTTGCATCTCCTGCTGAGGGTGAAGATTTCAGTCTAAGCTGCTGTCATTTCCGAGAAATGAAGGGAAGACTGTTGCAGATGTTACAGGTCTGATAAGTCCCCTTTTGTTGATCTAAACACTGCATTGGTTAGTGCCATTGGTTCATTGGTGGAGAAATGTCACCGTGCGGCTACTGAGACGCAAGGTTACTGAAAGTTACGCATGTTCTCTGGTGTGAAGCCTACTCCCAGTGGAGAAGAGGAGGATGATGCTTGGACTGAGCAGACCACTCATCTGCTGGATGAATGGCAATGTAGTGTTAATGTGAAGAAGCAGAGAATACTTAAAGCCTAAAGGTTCTGCTGCTGTCATTGTGAGGTTTTTGAAGATCGGAAATCCCACAGCTACTGATACTGATTACATGAATGCTCTTAACTGTAGCCACTGAAAGTTCATCTTGTCTGATGGCAGGGTTCAGAAACATGTTCCAGAAGGAGGGAGAGAAACTTACTGCATATCTGCTGAGATTGAACAAACTGCTGCACAGTGTGCTATGCAAAGGTGTAATTTAACTGTCTGAGATGAATAGCAACCGCATTGAACAGGTTGTGAGATGTGCACTGTCGCATGACATGGTTGCTCTTCGCATACGGATGACCTACAAGCTGCGTGATCCATCTACCTTCTCTGAGCTGCTTCACAAGGAAAGGGAGGTGGAAGATATGCTTCAAGACAGGACTGTTCCCACAAGTGTTGTCATCAGCTCTCACTCCAGTTGTTGCTGCACCCACAGAAGTCAGTGACATGGAGCTGCTGAGGAAAGAACTGAATGGTTTGAAAACTGAGATGACTCGTCTTAGGTCTGCTGCTGTCATCACAGGTAAGCCTGACACGCTCACTCAGAAGACAGATTCCGCATTCAAAGGCAGAAGGAAGAACGCTGATCCATCTCAAGGTCCCACTAAGGATAAAGGCCGACCTGGCATCTTCTGCTATAAATGTGGAGAGGATGGACACTTCAAACGAGACTGTGAGGCTGAAGAAAATCTGAGGAAAGTCAACAAGCGTCTCATCAGCCAGAAACGGTCAATAGGAAACTACAGCGGCACCCAGTAAAGGAGCGGCCTGACGTCATCAGTGAAGATAAGTTTCACCATGTGCAACAAGAAACGTGAAGAAGCTAAATATATACTACTGTACTTACCGGGTGAGTTGGCCCTAGCGCTGTTGTTTCTGTACAGATTGAAGGCATCTATGCTAAAGCTAGATAGCATGTCTCAGATCACCCTACATATCCTTTTACAACGTACTTGACGCCATTAAATCCCATTGAACACTTGGAGCCTTAGCTCCGTGCAATACCCACCCCTATGATGGCTGTTTGTTGTTGAAGTTTTCAGGATCAGTAGTAGGTGTAGTGGAGACCATAGAAGCACTTGTGTTGGTTTACCAAACCCGGCCATGAAGTCTCTATCCTAGTCGGTACAAACACTTCTGTGGTGAGAAGGCTGATGACCTGGGAAGAGAAAGGAGGTGAAGGCTTCCTGAGCACACTACAAGTTCATCCTGCTATCAAAGAGGCTTATGAGATTTCATTTTATGTTTTATTTCTAACCTTTATTTAACTAGGCAAGTCAGTTAAGAACAAATTCTTATAACAATGACAGCCTACCCCAGCCAAACCCTAACCCAGAAGACGCTGGGACAATTGTGCGCCGTCCTATGGGACTCCCAATCACGGCCTGTTGTGAAACAGCCTGGAATCGAACCAGGGTCTGTAGTGATGCCTCTATCACTGAGATGAAGTGCTTAGACCACTGCGCCACTCAGGAGCACCCTGAAAGAGAAAGAGATCCTAACTGATGTTGAAAACCAGAAAAGAGGAACTTTATGGTTTTCATAGACAACCTGTAACATTGCCCCCTGGTGAACTACCAAGAGTCACCGGGACTTAGAAGTTTCCTAGATCACCTTGTGCTCAGACCATTTCGGTTGATAGGCCTGAAGAATCCCAGTGTCCAGAAGATTCCCGGTTTCCATAAGAACTTCTTGTGAGAGCTGAAATTCAGAGGTGTACGCCTGTGTCATCTAGAAGAATAACAGTTACAGTCAGAAATGTATCGTCAGGTCCTTCTGTAGCTCAGTTGGTAGAGCATGGCGCTTGTAACGCCAGGGTAGTGGGTTCGATCCCCGGGACCACCCATACGTAGAATGTATGCACACATGACTGTAAGTCGCTTTGGATAAAAGCGTCTGCTAAATGGCATATATTATCATTTATTATATTATTATTATATTAGATAACCTTAAAAAGTGGCATGCCCATTGCTTACCTGTTTCCTGTAGATGTAGCTCCTGTTCCTGCTGCATAACTTACCTGAGAAGCTGACTACTTCTTCATTTAACTTCGGTGACTCACCTTTATGTGATGAATGGAATAGGAGGTTAAGAGGTGTTGAAACACAAATGATAGTCTCACTAAGCTTGTTGTCTCTGCTTGGCCGGTTCCTCTCTCTCCGCTGGGATTATCTGCCTCTAACCCTATGATGGGGGCTGAGCCACTGGCTTTCTGGTGCTCTTCCATGCCGTCCCTTGGAGGGGTGCATCACTTGAGTGGGTTGAGTCACTGATGTGATCTTCCTGTCCGGATTGGCGCCCCTCGTGGGTTTGTGCCGTGGGGGAGATCTTTGTGGGCTATACTTGGCCTTGTCTCACGGTAGTAAGTTAATGGTTGAAGATATCCCTCTAGTGGTGTGGGGGCTGTGCTTTGGCAAAGAGCCCGTACGGGAGTTGTAGCGATGAGACAAGATAGTAGCTACTAAACAATTGGATACCACGAAATTGGGGAGAAAAAGGGGTAAAATTCAACAACAAAAAAAGAGAAAAAAGGGGGAGAGATACTCTTGTGAAGTGGGAAAACATTTTGTGTACTAAAAATAGTTTTTTCCTGAATTGGTTTTAACTGCGCCCTACTCTCCTTAAATAAAGTAAATGTATAGTTTAACTTCGCAATCGAGTCGTCTCAATTCGCTTACTGCTTGGGTGGATTGACGAAGGTTCCAGTTGCTTTGGGAGCTAGTTTGGGTTCGACGGATCGGGAGCTGGGGAGGATGGTTTGGTTTTCGGATAAATGCAGGGCACTTTCTGACAATTGGATTATAAATAGGCAACGTCCTTGGAACTATTGGTTTCAAGGGGGTTTCTATGAACCCGTGAGTAACTGTGGGGTTAGTCTAATGTTCCAATGGCACCAATGACCATTTTCAGTTTAGCCACCGGTTTTAGGTTTAGGCTATTAAAATTGTATTGTATCGTGTGTGTTGCAGATTGTTTGCTAGTCCAATAACACGGCAAGAGAGGCAATCTGTGTGTGGGAGATCTTCAAAGAGGGTGCTGTACCCTGGCAACACCATAGACTACACTATGCACAACCACAGGCTCTTTTAAAAAACTTGTTCAGGATCGGTGTCCCGTCCGCGGGACAGTTGAGCTAACGTAGGCTAATATGATTAGCCTACGGACATAGACATATCTGATTTGGGAAGAAAGCTTAAATTCTTGTTAATCTAACTGCACTGTCCAATTTACAGTAGCTATTACAGTGAAACAATACCATGCTGTTGTTTGAGGAGAGTGCACAATTATGAACTTGAAAATGCATGAATTAATCCTTTAGGCATATTTGGACAGTCTTGATACAACATTTTGAACAGATATGCAGGATTTCACTGGATCACTCTAAAACTTTACACATACAGTGATGCCACCTAGTGGCCAAAGTCTAAATTGCGCCTGGGCTTGAATAATTCGTTATGCCCTTTCTCTTGCATTTCAAATTGATGGTACAAAAAAATACACAAACACGTTTTTTTTTCCATGGTATTATCTTTTACCAGATCTAATGTGTTATATTCTATTACATTCCTTTCATATTTCTACAAACTTCAAAGTGCTTACTTTCAGATGGTAGCAAGAATATGCATATCCTTGCTTCAGAGCCTGAGCTACAGGCAGTTAGGTTTGTGTATGTCATTTTAGGTGAAAATTGAAAATAAAGGGGTGGATCCGATATATATATTTAAGAGTGTTGTTCCATTTATTTAGCAGTGTCAACTGCAGTATTTCAATTCCCAGTTTCTCTCCCTTTGATTTCTACTTTTCAGATGGGTGTGCTGTTTAGGTCAGGGTGATGTCTGTACAAAAACAAAACAGGCTATTTTAAGTCACCCATATTGAAAAGAATTAGAACAATTAGACACCCTATTACACACGCATGTATCAATCTGATTAATGTGTTGTGCGGTAAGCAGACTCAGGTGTATACAGTGGGGAGAACAAGTATTTGACACACTGCTGATTTTGCAGGTTTTCCAACTTACAAAGCATGTAGAGGCCTGTAATTATTTTATCATAGGTACACAACTGTGAGAGACGGAATCTAAAACAAAAATCCATTTTCAGTATAGGGTACCCTTCAGCCACTTAGTGTGGACACCAGGTGAGGCCACACACACAGATTCCTTTTGAACACTGTCTCTTTAACTACCTTATATTCTCAATATTAGTCTCTCTCCTTCACTTCACCCCTCTTCCCCCTAAATCCTCTAGGTTATATCAGCTGCAACGGTAAACCCCTCCTGCCTCTGAACTGGCTACATAGAGGGCATAGCATGAGCAGAGTGTCATGCAGGTGAAAGAGGACCCAAAAGCGACTTGGCGAAAACAGAGTCTTTAATCCAGTAAAGTAAATACAAACAAAAAAACACAACTTTCACTCGAAATGACGAGGACAAACTGGAGACTCGATCTTGAACAGCAGGTGAACAGCAGGTTGCCTCGGGAAGGCACTTGAACCAGACAGACTCAGACACCTGCTCACCACGCAGCATCTGAGGAAAACACGACACGACAGGGCGATACACAAACACAGCACGGTGAATTCTAGACAAGGAACCGACAGGACAGGAACGGAACACAAAGGAAGAAATAGGGACTCTAATCAGGGGAAAGGATCGGGAACAGGTGTGGGAAGACTAAATGATTGATTAGGGGAATAGGAACAGCTGGGAGCAGGAACGGAACGATAGAGAGAAGAGAGAGCGAGAGAGTGAGAGAGGGAGGGGGAGAGAGAGGGATAGAAAGAGGGAAAGAACCTAATAAGACCAGCAGAGGGAAACGAATAGAATGGGAAGCACAGGGACAAGACAAGATAATAAATGACAAAACATGACAGTACCCCCCACTCACCGAGCGCCTCCTGGCGCACTCGAGGAGGAATCCTGGCGGCAACGGAGGAAATCATCAATGAGTGAACGGTCCAGCACGTCCCGAGACGGAACCCAACTCCTCTCCTCAGGACCGTAACCCTCCCAATCCACTAAGTATTGGTGACCCCGTCCCCGAGAACGCATGTCCATGATCTTATGTACCTTGTAAATAGGTGCGCTCTCGACAAGGACGGGAGGGGGGAGGGAAGACGAACGGGGGTGCGAAGAAAGGGCTTGACACAGGAGACATGGAAGACAGGATGGACGCGACGAAGATGTCGCGGAAGAAGCAGTCGCACAGCGACAGGATTGACGACCTGGGAGACACGGAACGGACCAATGAACCGCGGAGTCAACTTACGAGAAGCTGTCGTAAGAGGAAGGTTGCGAGTGGAAAGCCACACTCTCTGGCCGCAACAATACCTTGGACTCTTAATCCTGCGTTTATTGGCGGCTCTCACAGTCTGTGCCCTGTAACGGCAAAGTGCAGACCTCACCCTCCTCCAGGTGCGCTCACAACGTTGGACAAACGCTTGAGCGGAGGGAACGCTGGACTCGGCAAGCTGGGATGAGAACAGAGGAGGCTGGTAACCCAGACTACTCTGAAACGGAGATAACCCGGTAGCAGACGAAGGAAGCGAATTGTGAGCGTATTCTGCCCAGGGAGCTGTTCTGCCCAAGACGCAGGGTTTCTGAAAGAAAGGCTGCGTAGTATGCGACCAATCGTCTGATTGGCCCTCTCTGCTTGACCGTTAGACTGGGGATGAAACCCGGAAGAGAGACTGACGGACGCACCAATCAAACGACAGAACTCCCTCCAAAACTGTGACGTGAATTGCGGGCCTCTGTCTGAAACGGCGTCTAACGGGAGGCCATGAATTCTGAATACATTCTCGATAATGATTTGTGCCGTCTCCTTAGCGGAAGGAAGTTTAGCGAGGGAATGAAATGTGCCGCCTTAGAGAACCTATCGACAACCGTAAGAATCACAGTCTTCCCCGCAGACAAAGGCAGACCGGTAATGAAGTCTAGGGCGATGTGAGACCATGGTCGAGAAGGAATGGGGAGCGGTCTGAGACGACCGGCAGGAGGAGAGTTACCCGACTTAGTCTGCGCGCAGTCCGAACAAGCAGCCACGAAACGGCGCGTGTCACGCTCCTGAGTCGGCCACCAAAAGCGCTGGCGAATAGACGCAAGAGTGCCTCGAACACCGGGATGACCAGCTAACTTGGCAGAGTGAGCCCACTGAAGAACAGCCAGACGAGTGGAAACAGGAACGAAAAGGAGGTTACTAGGACAAGCGCGCGGCGACGCAGTGTGCGTGAGTGCTTGCTTAACCTGTCTTTCAATTCCCCAGACTGTTAACCCGACAACACGCCCATAAGGAAGAATCCCCTCGGGATCAGTAGAAGCCACAGAAGAACTAAACAGACGGGATAAGGCATCAGGCTTGGTGTTCTTGCTACCCGGACGGTAAGAAATCACAAACTCGAAACGAGCGAAAAACAACGGCCAACGAGCTTGACGGGCATTAAGTCGTTTGGCTGCAACTCGACACGTGACCTTGGAACGGGCCAATCACTGACAGCTTGGACCTTAGCGGAATCCATCTGAATGCCTTCAGCGGAAATAACGGAACCGAGAAAAGTAACGGAGGAGACATGAAAAGAGCACTTCTCAGCCTTTACGTAGAGACAATTCTCTAAAAGGCGCTGTAGAACACGTCGAACGTGCTGAACATGAATCTCGAGTGACGGAGAAAAAATCAGGATATCGTCAAGATAGACAAAAACAAAAATGTTCAGCATGTCTCTCAGAACATCATTAACTAATGCCTGAAAAACAGCTGGCGCATTGGCGAGACCGAACGGCAGAACCCGGTACTCAAAATGCCCTAACGGAGTGTTAAACGCCGTTTTCCACTCGTCCCCCTCTCTGATGCGCACGAGATGGTAAGCGTTACGAAGGTCCAACTTAGTAAAGCACCTGGCTCCCTGCAGAATCTCGAAGGCTGATGACATAAGGGGAAGCGGATAACGATTCTTAACCGTTATGTCATTCAGCCCTCGATAATCCACGCAGGGGCGCAGAGTACCGTCCTTCTTCTTAACAAAAGAACCCCGCCCCGGCCGGAGAGGAAGAAGGCACTATGGTACCGGCGTCAAGAGACACAGACAAATAATCCTCGAGAGCCTTACGTTCGGGAGCCGACAGAGAGTATAGTCTACCCCGAGGAGGAGTGGTCCCCGGAAGGAGATCAATACTACAATCATACGACCGGTGAGGAGGAAGGGAGTTGGCTCGGGACCGACTGAAGACCGTGCGCAGATCATGATATTCCTCCGGCACTCCTGTCAAATCGCCAGGTTCCTCCTGAGAAGTAGGGACAGAAGAAACGGGAGGGATGGCAGACATTAAACACTTCACATGACAAGAAACGTTCCAGGATAGGATAGAATTACTAGACCAATTAATAGAAGGATTATGACATACTAGCCAGGGATGACCCAAAACAACAGGTGTAAACGGTGAACGAAAAATCAAAAAAGAAATAGTCTCACTGTGGTTACCAGATACTGTGAGGGTTAAAGGTAGTGTCTCAAATCTGATACTGGGAAGATGACTACCATCTAAGGCGAACATGGGCGTAGGCTTCTCTAACTCTCTGAAAGGAATGTCATGTTTCCGAACCCATGCTTCGTCCATGAAACAACCCTCAGCCCCAGAGTCTATCAAGGCACTACATGTAGCACCCGAACCGGTCCAGCGTAGATGGACCGACAAAGTAGTACAGGATTTTGATGGAGAGACTTGAGTAGTTGCGCTCACCTGTAGCCCTCCGCTTACAGATGAGCTCTGGCTTTTACTGGACATGAATTAACAAAATGTCCAGCAACTCCGCAATAGAGGCACAGGCGGTTGGTGATCCTCCGTTCCCTCTCCTTAGTCGAGATGCGAATCCCTCCCAGCTGCATGGGCTCAGACTCTGAGCCAGAGGAGGGAGATGGTTGCGATGCGGAGCAGGGAAACACCGTTGATGCGAGCTCTCTTCCACGAGCCCGGTGACGAAGATCTACCCGTCGTTCTATGCGGATGGCGAGAGCAATCAAAGAGTCCACATCTGAAGGAACCTCCCGGGAGAGAATCTCATCCTTAACCACTGCGTGGAGTCCCTCCAGAAAACGAGCGAGCAGCGCCGGCTCGTTCCACTCACTAGAGGCAGCAAGAGTGCGAAACTCAATAGAATAATCCGTTATGGACCGTTCACCTTGGCATAAGGAAGCCAGGGCCCTAGAAGCCTCCCTACCAAAAACTGAACGGTCAAAAACCCGAATCATCTCCTCTTTAAAGTTCTGGAACTTGTTAGAGCAATCAGCCCTTGCCTCCCAGATAGCTGTGCCCCATTCTCGAGCCCGGCCAGTAAGGAGTGAAATGACGTAAGCAACCCGAGCTCTCTCTCTAGAGTATGTGTTGGGTTGGAGAGAGAACACAATCTCACACTGCGTGAGAAAGGAGCGGCACTCAGTGGGCTGCCCGGAGTAGCAAGGTGGGTTATTAACCCTAGGTTCTGGAGGCTCGGCAGGCCAGGAAGTAACAGGTGGCACGAGACGTAGACTCTGGAACTGTCCAGAGAGGTCGGAAACCTGAGCGGCCAGGTTCTCCACGGCATGGCGAGCAGCAGACAATTCCTGCTCGTGTCTGCCGAGCATGGCTCCTTGGATCTCGACGGCAGTGTAACGAGCGTCTGAAGTCGCTGGGTCCATTCCTTGGTCGGTTCCTTCTGTCATGCAGGTGAAAGAGGACCCAAAAGCGACTTGGCGAAAACAGAGTCTTTAATCCAGTAAAGTAAATACAAACAAAAAAACACAACTTTCACTCGAAATGACGAGGACAAACTGGAGACTCGATCTTGAACAGCAGGTGAACAGCAGGTTGCCTCGGGAAGGCACTTGAACCAGACAGACTCAGACACCTGCTCACCACGCAGCATCTGAGGAAAACACGACACGACAGGGCGATACACAAACACAGCACGGTGAATTCTAGACAAGGAACCGACAGGACAGGAACGGAACACAAAGGAAGAAATAGGGACTCTAATCAGGGGAAAGGATCGGGAACAGGTGTGGGAAGACTAAATGATTGATTAGGGGAATAGGAACAGCTGGGAGCAGGAACGGAACGATAGAGAGAAGAGAGAGCGAGAGAGTGAGAGAGGGAGGGGGAGAGAGAGGGATAGAAAGAGGGAAAGAACCTAATAAGACCAGCAGAGGGAAACGAATAGAATGGGAAGCACAGGGACAAGACAAGATAATAAATGACAAAACATGACACAGAGGTCACTTGGTCGGGTCAACAGGAAATATTATTAAAGAGATGCTTTAGATAGAGATGTAATAGTCCCAGAGTTAATGATCCAAGGTCAGTTTTGCATTTCACATCCTGATGATTATGATGACTGACAGTGTTAGAATAAAATATTTTTTAAAACAAGGCTTAAACATGCTCTCTCTCTCCATCTGTCTCTCATGTGCAGGTATGTTTTGATGTGAGAGAGGATGCCAACTCCCAGTCCCGTCATCGCCACCTCACCGGCTCTTAAAATAACCTTTGGGCCGACTGGGAACCCAAGGCTGGTTAGGAGACGCCACTAGGGACACCTATGTAATTGTGATGAACTGAGAGTATATTAATTCTAGCACTGTGATTCATTAATCATATGCTGTCTTCCCTGCTCCTCTGTTCTTAACTCTTTCCCTTTCTGTCTTTTACACCTCTATCACCACATCCTCTTTCTTCCTGGGTTTTTATAATGCACACCAGATGTGCATT
This sequence comes from Oncorhynchus gorbuscha, assembly GCF_021184085.1. Taxonomy (NCBI): domain Eukaryota; kingdom Metazoa; phylum Chordata; class Actinopteri; order Salmoniformes; family Salmonidae; genus Oncorhynchus; species Oncorhynchus gorbuscha. Next base: position 73,957,254 of record NC_060176.1, read on the forward strand.
GCAGTACATATTTAACTTGTATTTATAATATATTTATAATGCATGTATTATCTATTTATAACACTTAGATAATGAACGTCGTTCAGAAAGGCTTTTCACATTCTCTACTGGTTGAAATCAAGTCTCTCATTTGATGAAATACTACACCTTATCCTGTGTCCTCAGATAAATGTAGATTAGGGAAATTAGATATTGAGATGAATTGGTTCACAAGTATTTACATGATACACATAGGAAGTGTAGTGGTGTACTGTTTAAATTTGTATTTGATTTCTGTATATATGAATTACAAATCAGCTTATAACTAGTTAAATCATGATTCTAGTCTATTGCATAGTTACAATTTGTAACCATTGAGGTCCCAGGACCAGGATTGGTAAACACTGTTGAAGTGTATACCACAGGTATGACAAAACATGTATTTTTATTCTTCTAATTACATAACCAGTTTATAATAGCAATAAGGCACTTCATGGGTTTGTGGTATATGGCCAATATACCACGGTTAGTGGCTGTGTCAAGGCATTCCACATTTGGCTGTATGTATTTTTAGATATAGGCCTATTGTAAATGTGCATTGCTGCGTTGTCTTTATTGAAGAAAGAAAAAGTACATATATAACTTGAAGCTACACATTATTGACAGAGGTAATGAACAGTCCATTGATCATTACAGCAATTGATAAAACAGGACTATGTTTGAAACACAAGTGGTTCTGAGCTTTTGTCAATATTACACAGGTAAGCTAACAGCTAGCAGACATCTGTCTTCAACACACTACCTACCACCTGTTATGTTGGGCACCTATTGACCAAAAAAGGATGTTATGATCATTTATTGAAATGACATGTATTGCTATAATAAAGGTTTAAGGAAATACAGCCATGCACCAGAATACTACAAGACAAAACAGCTCAATCATGCCTGATGGTCTTGTAAGTCTTGAGTGGAGCGACACGGGGGAACCCAAGAGCAGACTCAGATGAGGACAAGGGGATGAATGAACCAAAATATTTGTTACACAGAGAGATATGGAGTGCAGATCTGCGGAAGCTCAGATGAGTTGCAGAAAAACAGATGTGGAGACTGAGGTTGGAGTTGACTGAGTAGAACAGGGTGAACAGGTCCTGAGGGGAATCCAAGGTAGTGATGGTGAGATGTGGAGACTGAGGTTGGAGTTGGCTGAGTAGAACAGGGTGAACAGGTCCTGAGGAGAATCCAAGGTAGTGATGGTGAGATGTGGAGACTGAGGTTGGAGTTGACTGAGTAGAACAGGGTAAACAGGTCCTGAGGAGAATCCAAGGTAGTGGTGATGAGATGTGGAGACTGAGGTTGGAGTTGACTGAGTAGAACAGGGTGAACAGGTCCTGAGGGGAATCCAAGGTAGTGGTGATGAGATGTGGAGACTGAGGTTGGAGTTGACTGAGTAGAACAGGGTGAACAGGTCCTGAGGGGAATCCAAGGTAGTGATGGTGAATAAAATCCAGAGCATGGTAGATGTGGAACAGGAGACAGAGAGAGCGGTAACTGCAATGAGAGGATAAACCATGTGAGGCAGGGAAACAGGCACAACAGCGTAACAGGATCTTGCCTAATCATACATGGCTAGAATAATAACTGACTGAGCAGAGATTGCGATCTGGCAGAGTGGAAGTGGCAGGGTTGAGTATTTGTAGAGGTCTTGATTATGGAACGAGATGCATCTGCTCTGACTCCAGAACACCTGTCTCCATCCCCACAGAGAGGGAGAGAGAGTGTACAGGGGGAGTAACTGCAGGTTAAGGAGACACCGGATGAACACCAGAGGGCGTAGCAGGAGAAGATGTGACAATAAGTATAAAAGCTGAGCTAGCTTTCATTTAATTTTTAAAAAGCTTTAAAAAGGTACAGTGAGGGGAAAAAGTATTTGATCCCCTGCTGATTTTGTACCTTTTTCCCACTTACAAAGAAATTATCAGTCTATAATTTTAATGATAGGTTTATTTGAACAGTGAGAGACAGAATAACAAAAAAATCCATGTCAAAAATGTTTATAAATTGATTTGCATTTTAATGAGGGAAATAAGTATTTGACCCCTCTGCAAAACATGACTTAGTACGTGGTGGCAAAACCCTTGTTGGCAATCAGAGGTCAGACGTTTCTTGTAGTTGGCCACCAGGTTTGCACACATCTCAGGAGGGATTTTGTCCCACTCCTCTTGGCAGATATTCTCCAAGTCATTAAGGTTTGAGGCTGACGTTTGGCAACTCAAACCTTCAGCTCCCTCCACAGATGTTCTATGGGATTAAGGTCTGGAGACTGGCTAGGCCACTCCAGGACCGTAATGTGCTTCTTCTTGAGCCACTCCTTTGATGCCTTGGCCGTGTGTTTTGGTTAATTGTCATGCTGGAATACCCACCCACGACCCATTTTCACTGCCCTGGCTGAGGGAAGGAGGTTCTCACCCAAGATTTGACGGTACATGGCCCCGTCCATCGTCCCTTTGATGTGGTGAAGTTGTCCCCTTAGCAGAAAAACAGCCCCAAAGCATAATGTTTCCACCTCCATGTTTGACGGTGGGGATGGTGTTCTTGGGGTCATAGGCAGCATTTCTCCTCCTCCAAACACGGCGAGTTGAGTTGATGCCAAAGAGCTCCATTTTGGTCTCATCTGACCACAACACATTCACCCAGTTGTCCTCTGAATCATTCAGATGTTCATTAGCAAACTTCAGACAGGCATGTATATGTGCTTTCTTGAGCAGGGGGACCTTGCAGGCACTGCAGGATTTCAGTCCTTCACGGTGTAGTGTGTTACCAATAGTTTCTTGGTGACTATGGTCCCAGCTGCCTTGAGATCATTGACAAGATCCTCCCGCGTAGTTCTGGGCTGATTCATCACCATTCTCATGATCATTGCAACTCCACGAGGTGAGATCTTGCATGGAGCCCGAATAATTGCACCAACTGTTGTCACCTTCTCACCAAGCTGCTTGGCGATGGTCTTGACATCCTTGGAGAGCTCTTAGGTCTTGGTCATGGTGGAGAATTTGGAATCGGATTGATTGATTGCTTCTGTGGACAGGTGTCTTTTATACAGTTAACAAACTGAGATTAGGAGCACTCCCTTTAAGAGTGTGCTCCTAATCTCAGCTCGTTATCTGTATAAAAGGCACATGGGAGCCAGAAATCTTTCTGGTTGAGAGGGGGTCAAATACTTATTTCCCTCATTAAAATGCAAATCAATTGATAACATTTTTGACATGCTTTTTCTGTTTTTATTCTGTCTCTCACTGTTCAAATAAACCTACCATTAAAATTTTAGACCGATAATTTCTTTGTCAGTGGGCAAATGTACAAAATCAGGAGGGGATCAAATAATTTTTTCCCTCACTGTAGCTTAATGGGATAATGTCTTACTGTGGTGTGTGAAGAATCCAATACTTTACCTTGCAGGCAGTACAAACGGCATTGTTGTGGAAACACCTCCTCTAAGAGTATGAACTAGGCTGTTTGAGAAGGTTTGAATCCCAAGCAACCTGCCTACACACGGTTTGAAGTACAATACCAACATAGCTACTGTAGTAGGTCAAAGCTGTGTGCTGGAAAACCTTGGTAGAGCATGGATGGAATAGACATTGTGGTGCTCGTGAATTTCCTTCCTTTTTCGGCTTCAGACCAATGCCTATTCTCACTTAATTTTGTATTATATACAACTAGGTAGAGTGAGCAAAGAGATAGAGATAGATATATAAGAGAATTAGTAGATATACAAATATACTTTGGGTATACACAGTTGATATACAGTGGATGTACAAATGTGCAGTATCAATATGAGTGTATCTAAATGCAGTATAGCTCAGTTATTTCTGTGTAGGCTACCGTTCAGAGAATGCTTGATGCAGTGTGCAGCATAGAGTGCACAGTCCATAGGATCTTTTCAGGTGGTGTGGTTTTGGTCATGAGTGACCTGAACTGCCTGCCAGAGGTTCATTTTTTTCTTCTTTCCTGCACGCTTCCTTGCTCTGGAGCTAGGTGCATGACCCTCTGCAGACAGAACAATGTGTTGTTGCCCTTGCAGCGGGCAGACGCAGACCCAAGCCAGACTGTGATGGAGGAGGTGAGGATGGACTCAACGATTGATGCGTAAAACCAGGTCAGGCTTGACTAGGAGACATTGAGTTTTTTAAGCTGTCACAAGTAGGTAATACATGTATCTGCTGGTGTGTGCCTTCTTGGTGACTGCTGTGATGTTGCCTTCTTGGTGACCGCTGTGATGTTGCCTTCTTGGTGACCGCTGTGATGTTGCCTTCTTGGTGACCGCTGTGATGTTGCCTTCTTGGTGACCGCTGTGATGTTGCCTTCTTGGTGACCGCTGTGATGTTGCCTTCTTGGTGACTGCTGTGATGTTGCCTTCTTGGTGACTGCTGTGATGTTGCCTTCTTGGTGACTGCTGTGATGTTGCCTTCTTGGTGACTGCTGTGATGTTGCCTTCTTGGTGACTGCTGTGATGTTGCCTTCTTGGTGACTGCTGTGATGTTGCCTTCTTGGTGACTGCTGTGATGTTGCCTTCTTGGTGACCGCTGTGATGTTGCCTTCTTGGTGACCGCTGTGATGTTGCCTTCTTGGTGACTGCTGTGATGTTGCCTTCTTGGTGACCGCTGTGATGTTGCCTTCTTGGTGACTGCTGTGATGTTGCCTTCTTGGTGACTGCTGTGATGTTGCCTTCTTGGTGACTGCTGTGATGTTGCCTTCTTGGTTGTCCTCCCACTTGAAGTTGTGGGAGATTATGGTCCCCAGGAATTTTAATGATTCAGTAGTGCCATCAATCTTCAAATCAAAATTTATTTGCCGAATACAACAGGTATAGACTTAACATGAAATGCTTACTTACAAGCCCTTAGCCAAAAATGTAGTTTTAAGAAAATATTCACTTAATAAACTAAAGTTTAACACAATAAAATAACAGTAATGAAGCGCCATACAGGGGGTACCGGTACCGTGCGGTAGCAGAGAGAACAGTCTATGACTTGGGAGAACATTGAGGGGGGAGAGACGGTGGGGGTGTTTTCTGAAGTCAACCACCATCTCCACAGTTTTGTCTGTTGAGTTCCAAGTTATTGCGACTGTACCATTAGTCTTGAGTCATCCTGATCTCGCACGCTCACATTCCATTTCGCTACACGGGTCATCCTGATCTCCCACACTCACATTCCATTTCGCTACACGGGTCATCCTGATCTCCCACACTCACATTCCATTTCGCTACACGGGTCATCCTGATCTCCCACACTCACATTCCATTTCGCTACACGGGTCATCCTGATCTCCCACACTCACATTCCATTTCGCTACACGGGTCATCCTGATCTCCCACACTCACATTCCATTTCGCTACACGGGTCATCCTGATCTCCCACACTCACATTCCATTTCGCTACCGGGTCATCCTGATCTCCCACACTCACATTCCATTTCGCTACACGGGTCATCCTGATCTCCCACACTCACATTCCATTTCGCTACACGGGTCATCCTGGTCATCCTGACGGGTCATCCTGATCTCCCACGCTCACATTCCATTTCGCTACACGGGTCATCCTGATCTCGCACGCTCACATTCCATTTCGCTACACGGGTCATCCTGATCTCGCACGCATTCACATTCCATTTCCATTTACACGGGTCATCCTGATCTCGCACACTCACATTCCATTTCGCTACACGGGTCATCCTGATCTCCCACACTCACATTCCATTTCGCTACACGGGTCATCCTGATCTCCCACACTCACATTCCATTTCGCTACACGGGTCATCCTGATCTCCCACACTCACATTCCATTTCGCTACACGGGTCATCCTGATCTCCCACACTCACATTCCATTTCGCTACACGGGTCATCCTGATCTCCCACGCTCACATTCCATTTCGCTACACGGGTCATCCTGATCTCGCACGCTCACATTCCATCCTGGGTCATCCTGATCTCCCACGCTCACATTCCATTTCGCTACACGGGTCATCCTGATCTCGCACGCTCACATTCCATTTCGCTACACGGGTCATCCTGATCTCGCACGCTCACATTCCATTTCGCTACACGGGTCATCCTGATCTCGCACGCTCACATTCCATTTCGCTACACGGGTCATCCTGATCTCGCACGCTCACATTCCATTTCGCTACACGGGTCATCCTGCTCACATTCCATTTCGGGTCATCCTGACGCTCACATTCCATTTCGCTACACGGGGTCATCCTGATCTCGCACACTCACATTCCATTTCCATTTCTACACGGGTCATCCTGATCTCCCACACTCACATTCCATTTCGCTACACGGGTTCATCCTGATCTCGCACGCTCACATTCCATTTCGCTACACGGGTCATCCTGATCTCGCACGCTCACATTCCATTTCCTGCTCACATTCCACGGGTCATCCTGATCTCGCACGCTCACATTCCATTTCGCTACACGGGTCATCCTGATCTCCCACACTCACATTCCATTTCGCTACACGGGTCATCCTGATCTCGCACGCTCACATTCCATTTCGCTACACGGGTCATCCTGATCTCGCACGCTCACATTCCATTTCGCTACATCCGTGTAGTGAAAGAGAATGCGAGTTCGCGAGATCAGGATGATATCGTATGAAGCTATTGCACCAGGTCACCAGCCAGTTGACCTCTCCACGGTACATGGACTTTCACCGTCAGTCATGAGACCGAACAGTGGTGTCATCTGCAAACTTGAGTAGTTTGACAGATGCGTTGTTGGAGGTGCAGTCATGGCAGTAGAGGTGAGAACATGCATCCTTGAGGCTTACCGGTGCTGAAAGATAGTCAGAAAGGTGTTTTCCCATCTTCACGTGTTGTGTCCCGTTTGTTAGGAAGTCAATGATCCACTGACAGATGGCGCTGGACACATTCAGCTGGGAGTTTTGTTTTGTAGCAGTTCTGGGATGATGGTATTGACGCAGAGCTGAAGTCCTAATAACAATATCCTTGCATATGTCTTAGGGTTATCGAGGTGTTTGAGGATGTAGTGTAGGCCCATGTTGACAGTGTTGTCCACAGACCTGTTAGGTCTGTAGGCGATCTGCAGTGGGTCAAGGGAGGCGTCAGTGATGGTTTAGAGAGGGGACAGTACCAGGCTCTCAAAGGTTTTCATGATGAACGAGGTGAGCGCTACAGGTTTGAAGTCGTTCAGGTAGGACACGTGTTTTTTCAAGACTGGAACAACAACGGAGGAATAAAAACAAAAAAATACAATAAGTCCTTGTAACACTAATAAATACAAAAATGTAATAAATTGTCAATGTATATTTGGTCATGGTGTTTTAATCATCTCTATAATATATGTATTGATAAATTAAAAGGACTAGAAATTAGGCCAGACTACCCATTCCATACACCTCGGTCGTCAGTAGTTACAACAAAGTCATAAACCCCCCTATTTCTACAATGTACCTTAAAATGTGATTTTAAACCTAACCTTAAAATGAACCACTGCTAAATGAATTGACCCGCAACTCTAACCTTAAATTAAGACCCAAAAGCAAATTTTTGTTTTTATGAAATTTTACAATAATGCAAAGTAGAAATTAGTTTGGAGCGACATCTGGTAAAGTGAAGCATTTTGCTTTCATTTAGAGACAACACAACCCTATTGTCCCATCTGGACTGGTCACCTGATGTTGAATTTAATGCCAACCATTTCAGTTTCCTCACTCACATTAAATTCACATTTATTCTACAGCCATTTTTATACCTTTAACTAGGCAAGTCAGTTAAGAACAAATTTTTCTTTTCAATGACGGCCTAGGAACAGTTAACTGGCCTAGGAACAGTTGGTTAACTGGCCTAGGAACAGTTGGTTAACTGGCCTAGGAACAGTTGGTTAACTGGCCTAGGAACAGTTGGTTAACTGGCCTAGGAACAGTTAACTGCCTTGTTCAGGGGCAGAATGACAGAGTTTGTACCTTGTCAGCTCAGGGATTTGATCTTGCAACCTTTCGGGTTATTAGTCCAACGTTCTAAACACTAGGCTACGCTGCCAACACAGAAATTGGCATCAGTTTAGCATACAAAAACGTTTCCAATTCAAGAGAGGAAAACAGCCCAACATGAACAAATGTATTCATTCGAACATTGAAATCAAGGATACACACCTGGACAAAACAAGAGAATCTTTCAGCCGTTTATTGATTTGTTTAAATTACTTATAGGTAATGCTCATAGTATTATCAGTTCAGTCATTCATTCATTCAGGGGTGAGCAGCTGAAGGTAATTGCATTACTGTCTCTAGACACAATCCCATCTTGCCACATGGAAACAGGACATTCTTCTGGCAGTAGTGTACTAAAATATTTTGGTTTTCTTTCCATAAAGTTGACCACAAACAGATTACAAAAGTATAAAGAAGCATTGGGTTGTCATCATTCCATTTTTAGCACACTGGATATAGAGTTGTCATGCTGTGCAATGTCTCATCCAATAATTTGACATACTCCAAATGTCATAGAATTAAAAAAGGGAACTGTAACTCAGTACAAAATGTCCTCCTAGTGTCAGATTTTTTTTAAACATTGTAATTCATAACATACAACTGATCATTCACTCAGTCACAATCACATCTATACCAACCACCTGTAGCCTGTTCAGGATCTTTACTGGCTTTCCACAAATTGATTTTCCATTCCTTGTCCTACCATATGTTTGGCACAAGTAACAGACTTGTCTAAAGCCACCAGTCTAGTATGGTATGACCAGGAAACAGAAAAGGCCCCCCTAAAAAAATATAAAACATTAAAACTGGGTTATGCCATTATCGGTAAATGTATATATTTAAAAAAAGTGACCCATGAAAATACTGTGCGTTAGATCTGGCCAAATGGATTGAGCCATTGTCGCAAACGAACAAAAATTGCACTAAAGGTGTGGTTTGGCAAAAACGGAAGGCAGATAAAAGCATTGGGTAGGCCTACACTTACATTTACATTACATTTAAGTCATTTAGCAGACGCTCTTATCCAGAGCGACTTACATTATTAGATTACTGTCAACGACAGGTTTGGGAGGAAAATCATAAGGCACAGGTTAAAAAGAGAGAGAGAGAAGAATGTTCTAAATATGTAAACCATTGCTTGAGCAAAATTAATGTGGTATAAAGAATGAATGCACCGGTGTTTCTTCTTCAATGGTCCCCCTTTCAAAACCTCCGGGGAAATGGAATGAAATGCATTTTCTCAACTATGTATATGTACTGATTTCTATTATGTGTCAGAGACACTCAATTCAGTAACAATCAGGGGTCATCCTTTCTTTTGTGAATATAACAATGGTAGAACACAACAATGATAGAGAAAGTGATAAGTGATCAGTTTCTGATTGGAAAAAAACTACAACAAAAAAGACAGTAAATACAAAGATTTTCCTTTAAAAATTAAAAATAAACATCCAAAATGTACCATAGACTCATAGAAATGTAGTGACAGACAGTCATAGGACAACACATCATATTCCCACTGGCCCACAAGACCTAAAAATACCAGGAAAGTGCTGCTTTTAGAAAATCAACCAGCTCCACAGACTGCCCCAAGGGTTTGGAATTTTAAGGACACGCTCTCTGGCATTAAAATCAAGGTATTTCGGGGTGAAACAATCCTGCGAAGTGACAAGTGCCCTTTCTAATAATGGCTAACAGCTGGGCTGTGAGGTGAGGGGGAGGGAGGGGCGCCTCAATGGCCCTGAAGCCACTCCACCCTCAGTTCAGCCACCTCTTTTCCGTACCAGTCGTGAAGTTTGGAGAAGCACCCAGTCCCGGGGGAGACAGGACTCTCAAGAGATGCACCCCTCCTGCGCGGAGGGACGGGCGGAGGCCTGAACCCATCGCCCCCTCCATTCCCATTTCCCTCCCACGGCACACCAGAGTGGGGGCCCTCACCAAACCCATTGACCAGAGCAGAAGGCTTGCTCCAGGCCACCCCGTTCTCTTTAGAGGTGCCTGACGGGAGCTGCACCTCCTCCTGAAGGCTGCGAGCATGAGCCGAACCCTGTGCGAGCACTGCACCTGTAACCTGGGTAGAGGGCACGTGGGAAGCGCTGAATGATGCTCCTGATTTGGAGCATGCCACCCCCCCAGCCTTCTTGGAGGACTTGGGCCTGCCCTGCAGCCCAGCAGCCCCCTCCTGGATTTCTTCCAGCTGCCTCTCCAACTCCCTCACCACCAGCCGCATGTAGTCGAAGCTGGCTCGCGACAGAGCCTTAACCCACGACTCCATGGCCGCCTGGTTCTCCGCCGCCATCTTGTAGACACGCGCCTTGGCGCAGTCAAACTTGATGGCAAAGGCGAACTCCTCAGCTGACTCGCAGAGCTCTACGGTGCAGCCCTCCAACACGATGACACCAATGGGTTCCCGGCTCTCACGCTCCTCAAAGTAGAACAGCATGTTGCCCTTCAGGATCAACCAACGCCGGTGGTAGGCTGTGTTTCGCTCCCCCTTCTTGAAGAGGAAGCCTGTCTTGTCTGGTGGCGAGTCGCAGGTGGCATAGTGAGCCACACTACGTTCATTCAGCTTCATCACACCTTCTCCACAGGGGTGTTCTTAAAGAAATGTTTTTTTTTTAATTAAAAAAATATTTTAAAAAATCACAATACAGCATTTGGGTACTAGTCCAGCTCATCAATAAGATGAATTAACTAATTGTTTAGGTATACACACCTCTCACAACACAGGTCAGAGGCATCTAGGATTAGACTACTGTAAACAAATTAGACAGCTCACAAGTCCTATACCTGCCCATTTGTAGTTTACAAGTACTGTAGCTTGCAAACAAAGACAGGGGTCATGCAAGAGGTCACTGTAACGATCTCTGCTAGCTAGAGCAACTTAGCTTAATACAGCGTTTCTCAAACACTGTCCTGGGGACCCCAAGGGGTGCATGTTTTGGTTTTTGCCCAGGTCAGAAGTCTGGGGAGCTCATCAACTTGATTATTTGAATCAGCTGTGTAGTGCTAGGGCAAAACAATATATTTTAAAAATCCCGAGGACCGAGTTTGGGAAACGCTGGTGTATTGGCACCGATGTTATATGATTGAACAGGTGAAAGTGAGTGCTCTGCCATATATATGTAACCTTTCCAGATAAGTCTAATCAGTGATACATTTTTTATGAATCACAACAGGGTAGTGGTGCAAAAAAAAAATGTTTTTACATTTAACAGCATTTTCAGTCAATAGCGCCTTAGACTGGATGTCAATATACTCACAGATCGCACTCATATCCAGTTGGTGAACCCTTTACCGCAGGCCTGTTTGATCTCACAACAGCATCGCAGGTCAGAATTCACCATCCCCTTTCCCTCCGCTGGAGCTAGAAAAACACCGCAAATCTTACACTGTAATTTCGAAAACAAAAAGGACAGTCTCAGTCCACAGGAAGAAAAAAAACGGCCTTTAAGTACCAACACATTGAATGTTTCAGGAATAACGTTATCCAGCTATACTTTCAATGGCTTAGATTTGACACGTCACCAGCACAAGGATGCAACGTTACCAATAACTCCCCTTGAAAATAGTACTAGCTAGCCAATCCAACTACTGAAAGAAAGCTAACGTTAGCTAGCAAACACACACCTAGCTTGATGCCCTTAGCTAACTGGCTAAATGTTTTTGGTCCAGACAGTGAAAATTATCCAACGTCAGCAAATACAGTTTCCTCGCCTTAAAACAGGATACTTAATACTATCTCTGACGTTTAAATATATACCATTATATATACATACAATTGTTCCATTTCAACAAGTGTTTTTTCTCATACCTTGCAGTGTTGTTTTAGCTCTTTTTCACCTTTCTTTTTAGCCTTTCATTCCTTTTTCCCCTATTCAGTCACGTGTTCTTTCGACACAGCATCACCCTAACCAGCAGAAGGCACACTTGCTGTCCCTCGCTCCGTGCGGGAGGTTCTTCTTTCAGTTTTATTGGCAAATCACAACCAACTGACATGTGCATACACTGCCACCTACTGTACTGGAGGGTAAGGCTGGTCACGACCGAAAATTGAAGTCGGGAGGTTTACAAACACTTAGGTTGGAGACAATAAAACTCGTTTTTCAACCACTCCACACATTTCTTGTTAACAAACTATACTTATAGGACTATAGTCGGTTAGGACATCTACTTTGTGCATGACACAAGTAATTTTTCCAACAATTGTTTACAGACAGATTATCTGTTTACAGACAGATTATTTATCACAATTCCAGTGGGTCAGAAGTTTACATGCCCTAAATTGACTGTGCCTTTAAACCTCTTGGAAAAATCCAGAAAATGAATGTCATGGCTTTAGAAGCTTCGGATGGGCTAATTGACGTAATTTGAGTCAATTGGAGGTGTACCTGTGGATGTATTTCAAGGCCTACCTTCAAACTTAGTGCCCCTTTGCTTGACAAGTGGGAAAATCAAAAGAAATCAGCCAAGACCTCAGAAAACAAATTGTAGACCACCACAAGTCTGATTCATCCTTGGGAGCAATTTCCAAATGCCTGAAGGTATCACGTTCATCTGTACAAACAATAGTACGCAAGTATAAACACCATGGGACCACGCAACCGTCATACCGCTCAGGAAGGAGATGCATTCTGTCTCCTAGAGATGAACGTACTTTGGTGCGAAAAGTGCAAATCAATCCCAGAACAACAGCAAAGGTCCTTGTGAAGATGATGGAGGAAACAGGTACAAAAGTATCTATATCCACAGTAAAACAAGTCTTATATTGACATAACCTGAAAGGCCGCTCAGCAAGGAAGAAGCCACTGCTCCAAAACCACCATAAAAAAAGCCAGACTACGGTTTGCAACTGCACATGGGGACAAATATGGTACTTTTTGGAGAAATGTCCTCTGGGCTGATGAAACAAAAATAAAACTGTTTGGCCATAATGACCATCTTTATGTTTGGAGGAAAAGGGGGGGAATATTGCAAGCCGAAGAACATGTCCCAACCGTGAGGCACGGGGGTGGCAGCATGATAAGAGAATTATGTTCTCCAGATACATCACCCAATTTAGTTATATTACTCTCTGTCTGCAAACCACAATTTGTAAGATCCTGGTCGAATGAAACAGACGTTTGACCCAGCTAAATAGTCAAAAAGGTTTATTCACGGAACGTTCTGAATTCAAGAATACAAAACAATTAATTTTATACTGACTTCTCACGCCCACACATTCACGCAAACAGACGCACATATCCACACACACATGCACACACATGTCCTGCTACGCACACACGGTCTGTCTCACTACCCAGCCCACAGAGATAGTGACCATGTCCTTGAGACGTACTCCCCGTTCTCTCCCAAATCTCTAGTCAGGTCGGCACCAAGCTCAGACAGTCTGTGTTTAAATTTTTAATTTTTTATTTTTTATTTTTTACCTTTATTTATCTAGGCAAGTCAGTTAAGAACAAATTCGTATTTTCAATGACGGCCTGGGAACAGTGGGTTAACTGGACTACACATTTATTGATTATGATTTTATACATTCTAATCAATTCCATACAATTATATGTTTCAGGGCGGCATATTCTAATCATTCAATGAACAGACAATTCTCACCTATCACAGCATCATGTTGTGGGGGTGCTTTGCTGTAGGAGGGACTGGTGCACTTCCCAAAATAAATGGCATCATGAGGATGGAAAATTATGTGGATATATTAAAGCAACATCTCAAGACATCAGTCAGGAACTTAAAGCTTGGTGGGAAATGGATCTTCCAAATGGACAATGACCCAAGCATTCTTCCAAAGTTGTGGCAAATGGCTTATTAAGGACAACAAAGTCAAGGTATTGGAGTGGCCATCAGAAAGCTCTGACCTCAATCGTATGGAAAATTTGTGGGCAGGACTGAAAAAGCGCGTGCGAGCAAGGAGGCCTACAAACCTGACTCAGTTACACCAGCTCTGTCAGGAGGAATGGGCCAAAATTCACCCAACTTATTGTGGGAGGCTTGTGGAAGGCTACCCAAAACGTTTGACCCAGGTTAAGCAATTTAAAGGCAATGCTACGAAATACTAATTGGGTGTATGTAAACTTCTGACCCACTGGGAATGTGATGAAAGAAATAAAATCTGAAAGAAATCATTCTCTCTACTATTATTCTGACATTTCACGTTCTTAAAATAAAGTGGTGATCCTAACTGACCTAAAACAGGACATTTTTACTTGGATTAAATGTCAGGAATTGTGAAAAACTGAGTTTAAATGTATTTGGCTAAGGTGTATGTAAACTTCCGACTTCAACTATATTTATACCACTATATTTTCTTAATTAACTGACCCAGAATTTCTAATAAAATAAAAATAATTCCCAACAAACCTCACTACTCCCATTACCCCCACCCAAAATACCACCCACTCCAATTTCCCATCCAACCTCTCTGACCCCATCAAACAACCTCTCCCTTTCTACATCATACATTTCACAATATAAAAATACATGATCAACCATTTCCTCTACCATACAGCCATTACACATTCCAGGACCATGTTTCCCTATCAATTTCCTAGATTAATTAAATCTCATATTCCTGCTATCATCCTATACAACATAACCTCCTCCCTTCTGTTCCCATTACATGACACTATCTCCCGTGCAGTTTTCATTCTGTTCCCATTACATGACACTATCTCCCGTTCAGATTTCCTTCTGTTCCCATTACATGACACTATCTCCCGTGCAGATTTCATTCTGTTCCCATTACATGACACTATCTCCCGTGCAGATTTCATTCTGTTCCCATTACATGACACTATCTCCCGTGCAGATTTCATTCTGTTCCCATTACATGACACTATCTCCCGTGCAGTTTTCCTTCTGTTCCCATTACATGACACTATCTCCCGTGCAGTTTTCCTTCTGTTCCCATTACATGACACTATCTCCCGTGCAGATTTCATTCTGTTCCCATTACATGACACTATCTCCCGTGCAGATTTCATTCTGTTCCCATTACATGACACTATCTCCCGTGCAGTTTTCCTTCTGTTCCCATTACATGACACTATCTCCCGTGCAGTTTTCATTCTGTTCCCATTACATGACACTATCTCCCGTGCAGATTTCATTGTACAATAATGTGTCTACTACTTTCATCCCATTGTCTCTGCCAGCAATCTAACCCATTTTCCTGAATCAATTTTATTTTCCCCTCTACCCAACTGCACCATTATATCCACAATATTATTTCTCACTGCTCTTTTTGTTATTATATCTACTGTGTCATTTCCATTAACTCCTGTATGAGCCGGAAACCAACAGAACTGAATTTCAATACCATGTCTTTGTAAGCCCAACAGCATCATTATTTCTACCCATAAATCCTCATGTTCCGACGTTCCTGATCTTAAACTACACTAAACTGATGCATAGTCCCAACATATTACTAGTCTTCTTGATTGTGCCTCTTTTATCCATTGGACTCCAACAATTATAGCAACCATTTCTGTTGAATATACAGATAAATCATTTGTTAATCTCTTGCATAGATTAATATAGAAATCAGAAATGAATAGACCTGCTCCTGTCTTCCCATTCATGAGATCCTTTGAACCATCTGTATACACTGCAAGACAAGAATAAAACGTATTACTACTATATTGACCCACTATTGTTCCTACATTATCTTCTTCACACCACTGTTTCTTTTCTTCTGTCAGGCTCAGATCAACATGTGGTCTTGTATAAAACCACAGTGGCACATTTCCTATTGCCACAGATGGCCTTATAACAACATATCTGAGTCCATATTCATCAACCCTTTTTCCAATCTCTGGGCCAAAGCCTCTCTTTTGAAATTGTTCATATTCCCAGCACTCTTCCAGCACTGACAGTATATGATGGTCTACCATACTACCCTTCAATCCAGTATGCCAGGGCTGGCTTAACTCTTCTAAGGGATAGTGGCATTTACCCAGTATCTACTTGTGAAGCCTCAACCAGTGTAGTTTTAAATGAACCATTGCACATCCTGAGTGCCCTCGCTTGCATCCTATCAAGGTGCAACAGCGATGCAAAAGCCGCAGAACCATATACAAAGTACTCAATCGAAATATTCAGTAAATAATGCCTATCTGCCCCCCAATCATGCCTAACTATTGTCCTCAAAATATTTAAGACTTTCTTATATTTAGTATCAATATACAGTGGGGAGAACAAGTATTTGATACACTGCCGATTTTGCAGGTTTTCCTACTTACAAAGCATGTAGAGGTCTGTAATTTTTATCATAGGTACACTTCAACTGTGAGAGACGGAATCTAAAACAAAAATCCAGGAAATCACACACTTCTGTGCTTCAAGTGCCAACGTATGGAGCATGTTGCTAATGTGTGCAAAGGTAAAATGAGAAGTGCAAAGTGTGGTAGGGATCACGTGTATGGGAAATGTGGGCCTGATGCTAGAGTTAAATGTTATAACTGTGAGGGCGGATTTGAAGTACAACAGAAAGCCATGGAAGCACAGAGGTACACAATTACAAACAACATATCCTATGCTGAGACTATTTGGAAAGTGAATAACAAACCTAGTGTTCAAAATACTCCAAATACAACACATTAGCAGATAGTGGCCGCTCCTAGGACGCCTGTGGAAACTCAGCCCAATTGTTAATGTGATATGCGAGCATAAACGCTTGATTACATAGAAAGATCATGGTAGAAGATTGTGTACACTTCTTGGCCTTCATGTGTAGGGCAATCAATATGACTGCTCCAGGTAAGAACATGATTGCACAAATAAAATAATTAGTGAAGGCAGCCAAAGATATTCTGGGGATTTCTGAAGTTATGTAGAAATGATACATTGGATGCTGAACCAAAATTGATGATCAGCATAATACATAGTATTAATAATAATAGTAACAGTACTATGGTGTTTCATGTTGTTTAATGGAGTGCTAGGAGTTTGATTGCCAATGGACAAGAATTTAAGAAGTGTGTACATGATTTAGATGTTTTACAGGACGTGATGTGTGAAAAGGGAAACATGGTTTAAACCTCAATTCGATTCTATTATACCTGAGTTTATCTCTGTGAGAAGTGATAGAAATTAGAGTTTTCGGTGGTGGGTTTCATTAATTAAAGAAGATGTAGCACTTAGAGAGATTCGTGGTTTCAAAGAACGTGAATGTGTGGCACTGGAGATTTGTAGAGAAGGGGGTAATATCACATTGTTTAATACTACCATAATCCTTGTAAACCTGTCTCTGAAAACCTGTATCTGGGTTGTAAAACCCATATCTGAATCTAGTTGCGATATCCAGTAAAGGTGATAATGAGATACAATATGGTGTGGAGATTTCAGTGTGCCTAACAGTTTGTGGGGCAGCAATACCACAGATGCTAATGGTTTAGTGGCTGAAGACTTTATGGAGCGAAGGGGACTAGTTGGTATAAATTATGTTCGGGGGACATGGATGAATGTGACTAAAGCTGCATTGTCATGCTTAGATCTTACATTGTAAAGATAGAATAGTAGTGATCATTTTCCAGTCACATGCAACATAGATCTTGAAGTACAGTATCACTCAAAAGTTCGGACACACCTTCTCATTCAAGGGTTTTTCTTTATTTTTGCTATTTTCTACATTGTAGAATAATAGTGAAGACATCAAAACTATGAAATAACACATATGGAATCATATAGTAACCGAACATGTGTTAAACAAATACAAATATATTTTATATTTGAGATTCTTCAAAGTAGCCACCCTTTGCTTTGCACACTCTTGGCATTCTCTCAACAAGCTTCATGGAGTAGTCACCGGGAATGCGTTTCAATTAAAACATGTGCTTTGTTAAGTTCATTTGTGGAATTTCTTTCCTTCTTAATGCGTTTGTTTGAGCCAATCAGTTGTGTTATGACCTGGTAGGGGGGTATAGCCCTATTTGCTAAAAGACCAAGTCCATAGTGTCACGACTTCCTCCAAAGTTGGCTCCACTCCTTGTTCCGGCACCGGCTTTCTAGCCATTGCAGCTCCATTTTTCCATTGTTGCATTAGTTTTGTCTTGTTCCCTGCACTCCTGGTTGTCATTCCCTAATCACACTGCAGATATTTATTCCTCTGTTCACCTCCATGTCTTTGTGTGAAATTGTTTTTGTTACATGTTTGTGTGTATGCGCCAGGCCATTACGTGGCTTTTCACGAGGGATGTTGATTGTACAGCATTTGCTAATTTTTTTGTGACAGTTTCACCCATAGCACTTTTACCTTTGGCTGGAGGTTTGGACGCAGTGGCGTCTGACTGTTTTATTTGCCTCTGCCTTAATAAAGTGTGCGTCTGTTCACAACTTTCTGCTCTCCTGACTTCTCCACCAGTAGCACACCTTGACACATAGTATGGCAAGAAAAGCTCAAATAAGCAAAGGGAAACAACAGTCCATCATTACTTTAAGACATTAAGGTCAGTCAATCTGGAAAATTTCAAGAACTTTCACGTGCAGTCGCAAAAACCATCAAGCGCTATGATGAAATTGGCTCTCAGAAAGACAGCCACAGGAAAGGAAGACCCCGTTACCTCTGCTGCAGAGGATAAGTTTATGAGAGTTAACTGAACCTCAGATTGCAGCCCAAATAAATGCTTCACAGAGTTCAAGTTTTTATTTTATTTTTTACATTTTACCTTTATTTAACCAGGCAAGTCAGTTAAGAACACATTCTTATTTTCATGGCACTGGATAATAGACACATCTCAACATCAACTGTTCAGAGGAGACTGCGTGAATCAGGCCTTCATGGTCGAATTGCTGCAAAGAATCCACTACTCAAGGACACCAATAAGAAGAAGACTTGCTTGGGCCAAGAAACACGAGCAATGAACATTAGACCGGTGGAAATCTGTCCTTTGGTCTGATGAGTCCAAATCTGAAATTTTTGGTTCCAACCACCATGTCTTTGTGAGATGCAGAGTAGGTGAACGGATGATCTCCACATGTGTGGTTCCCACGTGAAGCATGGAGGAGAAGGTGGGATGGTATGGGGGTGCTTTGCTGGTGACATTGTCTGTGATGTATTTAGAATTCAAGGCACACTTAACCAGTATGGCTACCACAGCATTCTACAGCGATACGCCATCCTATATGGTTTGCGTTTAGTCAAATCAAACTTTATTTGTTACATGCGCCGAATAGTGTAGACTTTACAGTGAAATGTTTACTTACAAGCCCTTAATAACCAACAGTGCAGTTCAAGAAGTTGAAAATATTTACCAAGTAGACTAAAATAAAAAGTAATAATAAAAAGTAACACAATAAGAATAACAATAACGAGGCTACAGTATATACTATATCTGGCACCGGTACCGAGTCAGTGTGCGGGGGTACAGGCTAGTTGAGGTACAGCTCATTCCAAAGTCATGGGCATTAATATGGAGTTGGTACCCCCTTTGCTGCTATAAGAGCATTCACTCTTCTGGGAAGGCTTTCCACTAGAAATTGGAACATTTCTGCAGGGTCTTACTCCCATTCAACCCCAAGCATTAGTGAGGTCGGGCACGGATTTTGGGCGATTAGGCCTGGCTTGCAGCCTGCGTTCCAATTCATCACAAAGGTGTTCGATGGGGTTGAGGTCAGGGCTCTGTGCAGGCCCTGTTCTTCCACACTAATCTCGACAAACCATTTCTATATGGACCTCGCTTTGTGCATGGGGGCATTGTCATACTGATGCCACAACGTTGGAAGCACAGAATCGTATAGAATGTAATTGTATGCTGTAGCGTTAAGATTTCCCTTCACTGGAACTAAGGGGCATAGCCCGAACAATAAAAAACAGCCCAGATAATTATTCCTCCTCCACCAATCTTTACAGTTCGCACTATGCATTGGGGCAGGTAGCATTCTCCTAAACCCAGATTCGTCCGTCAGACTGCCAGATGGTGAAGCGTGATTCAAATCAAATCAAATTGTATTTGTCACATGCACTGAATACAACAGGTGTAGACCTTAGCGTGAAATGCTTACTTACAAGCCGTTAACCAACAATGCAGTTCAAGAAAAAGAAGTAAGAAAATATTTACTAAATAAACTAAAGTTTAAAAAATAACATAACAACAATGAGGCTATATACAATAATTGTTCAGCAGTCATAGGCTTGGGGGTAGAAGGTGTTAAGGAGCCTTTGGTCCTAGACTTGGTGCTCTGGTAGCGCTTGCCGTGCGGTAGCAGAGAAAACCGTCTGTGACTTGGGTGACTGGAGTCTTTGACAATTTTTTGGGCCTTCCTCTGACACAGCCTAGTATATAGGTCCTGGATGTGTACGCACTACCCACTGTAGGGTCAGATACCGAGCAGTTGCCATACCAGGCTGTGATGCAACCGGTCAGGATGCTCTCGATGGTGCAGCTGTAGAACATTTTGAGGATCTGGGGACCCATGCCAAATCTTTTCATTCTCCTGAGGGGGAAACGCTGTTGTCGTACCCTCTTCACAACTGTCTTGGTGGGTTTGGACCATGATAGTTCTTTGGTGATGTGGACACCAAGGAACTTGAAACTCTCAACCCGCTCCACATCAGCCCCGTCGATGAGAATGGGGGCCTGTTCGGCCCTCCTTTTCCTATAGTCCCAAATCATCTCCTTTGTCTGGCTCACATTGAGGGAGAGGATGTTGTCCTGGCACAACACTGCCAGGTCTCTGACCTCCACCCTATAGGCTGTCTCATCGTTGTCGGTGATCAGGCCTACCACTGTTGTGTCGTCAGCAAACTTAATGATGGTGTTGGAGTCGTGCTTGGCCACACAGTCGTAAGTGAACAGGGAGTACAGGAGGGGACTAAGCACACACCCCTGAGGATCCCCAGTGTTGAGGATCAGCATGGCACATGTGTTGTTGCCTACCCTTACAACCTGGGTGTAGCCAGTCAGGAAGTCAAGGATCCAGTTGCAGAGGGAGGTGTTTAGCCCCAGTGTCCTTAGCTTAGTGATGAGCTTTGGGGGCACTATGGTGTTGAACGCTGAGCTGTAGTAAATGAACAGCATTCTCACAAAAGTGTTCCTTTTGTCCAGGTGGGAAAGGGCAGTATGGAGTGTGATTGAGATTGCGTCATCTGTGGATCTATTGGGGCGGTATGCAAATTGGAGTGGGTCTAGGGTTTCCAGCATGATGGTGTTATGTGAGCCATGACCAGCCTATCAAAGCACTTCATGGCTAACGACGTGAGTGCTACGGGGCGCGAATAATTTAGGCAGGTTACCTTCGCTTCTTGGGCACAGGGACTATGGTGGTCTGTTTGAAACATGTAGGCATTACAGATTCGGTCAGGAAGAGGTTGAAAATGTCAGTGAGGACACTTGCCAGTTGGTCCGCTCATGCTCTGAGTACACGTCCTGGTAATCCGTCTGGCCCCACGGCTTTATGAATGTTGACCTGTTTAAAGGTCTTGCTCACATCGGCTACGGGGAGCGGGATCACACAGTCGTCTGGAACAGCTGGTGCTCTCATGCATGCTTCAGTGTTGCTTGCCTCGAAGCGAGCATAAAAGGCATTTAGCTCATCTGGTAGGCTCGCGTCACTGGGCAGCTCGCGGCTGTAGTCCATAATATTTTCCAAGCCCTGCAACATCCGACGAGCGTCAGAGCCGGAGTAGTAGGATTCCTCACTCCAGAGAACGCGTTTCCACTGCTACAGAGTCCAATGGCGGCGAGCTTTACACCACTCCAGCCAACGCTTGGTGAATGGTGATCTTGCCTATAGAACCCCATTTCATGAAGCTCCCGACAAACAGTTACTGTGCTGACGTTGCTTCCAGAGGAAGTTTGGAACTCGGTAGTGAGTGTTGCAATGAAGGACAGACGATTTTTACTCTTTGCGCACCTCAGCACTCAGCGATCCCATTCTGTGAGCTTGTGTGGCCTACCACTTCGCGGCTGAGCCGTTGTTACTCCTAGAGGTTTCCACTTCACAATAACATCACTTAGCAGCTCTAGCAGGGCAGACATTTGACAAACTGACTTGCTGGAAAGGTGGCATCCTATGACGGTGCCACGTTGAAAGTCACTGAGCTCTTCAGTAAGGCCATTCTACTGCCAATGTCTGTCTATGGAGATTGCATGGCTGTGTGCTCGATTTTATACACCGTTCAGCAACGGGTGTGACTGAAATAGCTGAATCCACTCATTTGAAGGGGTGTCCACATACACATGTATATATAGTGTAGGCTATATATTTCCTTACACAGTGTAGTATCATGGAGGACACCTCTGGAAGTGTGCTCCAGTTGCAGAAAAATCTGCTCTAGCAACAGCTGGGGCTCTTGAACAAAGGTAGACCACTATCAGGATCTATTTGACCCAGTTCCTTTGATTCCAAATGGAGAATCTATGGGTATTATAATTATATTCATTCCATGTTTTGTTTTTTTACATTGAACGTCTTCAGCTAATTGGGACGATGGTCTTACATGGTACAATGATTACATTTTTTATTTAATCAGGCAAGTCAGTTAAGAACAAATGATTATTTACAGTGATGGCCTACCCCAGCCGACGCTGGGCCAATTATACGCCGCCCTATGGACTCCCAATCACAGTTGGATGTGATGCAGCCTGGATTCGAAGGAGGAACTGCAGTGACCCCTCTAGCACTGAGATGCGGTGCCTTAGACTGCTGTGCCACTCAGGAGCCCAGATATCAATTTTCTTCCTTTTGCCTCTTATCTTCGTTCACTTTGAAATAGGTTTTTGACTCTCACTGGAAATCTGAGATAACGACGGTAGCACTAGCTTGGATGAGCATTAAATACTAACTTTTTCATTTGACTTACAGAGGGGTGATTTACTGTAGGTCATTGACCTTTCAAATAGCTTTAGACGCAGGCATTACCATTTCGAATCAACACAATCAACACATACTTGAAATGATTCTGTAATTAACATGTTAAAGGAAAAACAAAGTATAAAGACTAACATAAGTGCAAAGTGCAAATGATGTCCAGAGATGTGGACATTGTTTCCCCAACACGTCATTGACAATGTTTTTTTATTTCCCGAGAGAACAGTTACATAGTCCGCATCGACTAAGGGTGGGCCGAAGTGAGGTGCACTCCAGTTGGTGGATCCTAACAGCCGCTCCAGGAAATGCATAGCAGACCTCAGCGATGACAGGAGGAAGTGGAAAAAGAATCAGTCATGCATTCATTCAGTATCATTCCTCCTCTGATAAGCACAACAATGTATTTGGTTTAATCTAGTTTGCTTTTATATATATATATATGTCTCACTATATAAATAAATGATCCAGATATGCCCTGCAGAAACGCATGTACTTTCAGAAGAATGACAGCCTTCTTTAAAACACTCCTTTCATCCCACGGAGTAAAAAAAATATCCTCTTTTTAAATGTTACAATCTCTTTAGAAAGGTTTTATAAATATATAAATATATACAAATAAAATGTAATGCAAGTTATTGTTGCTTTAAGTGCATGCCATATCTTTGCAAGCAACTTGTATGACATTGATCACACATAGATTTCTATACGCTCAACATAGCATTCCGAACACAAATTAGTGAACATCCTCAATACCTATATTTTAGCCATTTAACTTGCCTCATATTGTATGTTGGATTTTCAATACGACACATGTATGTATTTCATGTTCCTGTATATTAAGAGCAGTCACTGCAGATCAACAAATCTTGTCCAGCAGATTTTACTGGCTGTTTATGTCTAATATCCCACAATTCACAAAATCCTGTAACCAACACATACACTTATGAACTGAGTGTGTCTGTTCTTGTTCAAATTATGTCATAAGAAAGTAACATGAACATGGTTATGTTTCTCTCTTTCTCACTTTCAATAGGAATGTCTGCTATAAGCAGACTTCCCACCCTTAAAGAGTTCTCAGAATGCTGGGGACATCAGTAATTCCACTTCCTATAATTATACATAGAATCTCCATTTCAATTGTAAATGAACCAGTCACATTTGGATGCAATGTTTTCATCTTATGTTTGCATTACATTTGAACTTTTACCATGCTTATCCCATGAATAAAACTGTGCTACTATGTCTTCCAATTCTCTATGAGGAGTAATTATTTGGCCTTGGCTCAGAGGATTTGCTATTCTGTCAAAGGTAGGGAGCCTCGTTCTCAGTGACTGTATGATGAACCAAAATTGATCCGTTTCATGTCAGTAAAGGCTGTTTCGACTTTTACCCAGAAGGACCTGCAGGGGAAACAAGGAAAACACATTAATGTGAGCATTTTGATAGGAAGAGGGAAATGCAATTGAACTTGCATAACAGCAGTAGCCATGGGAATGAACAGATTAAAAAAGAACATGACCACAATTCAAATAAAAGGATGGGGATGTTTTTTTGGTCAGAACATTATTTCACAATTCCTTTCAGTACATTCAAGGTTACATTAAACTTATTTGTTCATAAAATCACAAAAATGGTGAACAAAATAGTACATTGTGAATTATCTTATGTTTTTGATGTGCATGCAGCTACACCATAATAGCCAACATCAATAATCCAGTATGTGGTCGGAAGCTTACACTTTCTAACTCACAGATAGATGTTGGTCAACTTGATTGCCTTGTACTTTGACTAAAAATCTTTATCTAATCATCAAATTTAAATGGATTACTTCAATGGTGATTACACATTATAGTAGAATGTTGATACTGTCCCTTTCTTTACAGTTTCTGGGTGACATAAAATCTTCTGCATTTTAAGTGTCAGACAGAGGAAGTGGCAGACAGAGGAACTGTGTGTGTTTCGTACATTCTTCATAGTCTCTTGACCAATTCTTCCACTTGACAAATTCTTGACTGTAGATCTGTACAGCTATATCACCATTTGAAAAACAAACAACTCCCAATTGCAATATTGTTTATCTTAAAAAAGGAGATGCAGCTGATGACTCTCCTTTTAGTCTCCAGAGGAGCATAATAATCTGATGTCTCTCCTTTTAGTCTCCAAAGGAGCATAATAATCTGATGTCTCTCCTTTTAGTCTCCAAAGGAGCATAATAATCTGATGTCTCTCCTCTTAGTCTCTAAAGGAATATAATAATCTGATGTCTCTCCTCTTAGTCTCTAAAGGAATATAATAATCTGATGTCTCTCCTTTTAGTCTCCAACGGAGCATAATAATCTGATGTCTCTCATTTAAATAGTCTCCAAAGGAGCATAATAATCTGATGTCTCTCCTTTTAGTCTCCAAAGGAGCATAATAATCTGATGTCTCTCCTCTTAGTCTCTAAAGGAATATAATAATCTGATGTCTCTCCTTTTAGTCTCTAAAGGAATATAATAATCTGATGTCTCTCCTTTTAGTCTCCAAAGGAGCATAATAATCTGATGTCTCTCCTCTTAGTCTCTAAAGGAATATAATAATCTGATGTCTCTCCTCTTAGTCTCTAAAGGAGCATAATAATCTGATGTCTCTCCTTTTAGTCTCTAAAGGAGCATAATAATCTGATGTCTCTCCTCTTAGTCTCTAAAGGAATATAATAATCTTATGTCTCTCCATTTAGTCTCTAAAGGAGCATAATAATCTGATGTCTCTCCTTTTAGTCTGTAAAGGAGTATAATAATCTGCTGTCTCTCCTTTTAGTCTCTAAAGGAGCATAATAATCTGATGTCTCTCCTTTTAATAGTCTCCAAAGGAGCATAATAATCTGATGTCTCTCCTTTTAGCCTCCAAAGGAGCATAATAATCTGATGTCTCTCCTTTTAGTTTCTAAAGGAGCATAATAATCTGATATCTCTCCTTTTAATAGTCTCCAAAGGATCATAATAATCTGATGTCTCTCCTTTTAATAGTCTCTAAAGGAGCATAATATTCTGATGTCTCTCCTTGTAATAGTCTCCAAAGGAGCATAATAATCTGATGTCTCTCCTTTTAGCCTCCAAATGATCATAATAATCTGATGTCTCTCCTTTAAATAGTCTCCAAAGAAGCATAATAATCTGATGTCTCTCCTTTTAGTCTCCAAAGGAGCATAATAATCTGATGTCTCTCATTTTAGTCTCCAAAGGAGCATAATAATCTGATGCCTCTCTTTTCAGTCTCCAAAGGAGCATAATAATCTGATGTCTATCCTTTTAATAGTCTCCAAAGAAGCATAATAATCTGACGTCTCTCCTTCAAATAGTCTCCAAAGGAGCATAATAATCTTATGTCTCTCCTTTTAGTCTCCAAAGGAGCATAATAATCTGATGTCTCTCCTTGAAATAGTCTCCAAAGAAGCATAATAATCTGATGCCTCTCCTTTTAGTCTCCAACGGAGCATAATAATCTGATGTCTCTCCTCTTAATAGTCTCCAAAGAAGCATAATAATCTGATGTCTCTCCTTTTAATAGTCTCCAAAGAAGCATAATAATCTGATGTCTCTCCTTTTAATAGTCTCCAACGGAGCATAATAATCTGACGTCTCTCCTTCAAATAGTCTCCAAAGGAGCATAATAATCTGATGTCTCTCCTCTTAATAGTCTCCAAAGGAGCATAATAATCTGATGTCTCTCCTTTAAATAGTCTCCACTCCAAAGAAGCATAATAATCTGATGTCTCTCCTTTTAGCCTCCAAAGGAGCATAATAATCTGATGTCTCTCCTTTTAGTTTCTAAAGGAGCATAATAATCTGATATCTCTCCTTTTAATAGTCTCCAAAGGATCATAATAATCTGATGTCTCTCCTTTTAATAGTCTCTAAAGGAGCATAATATTCTGATGTCTCTCCTTGTAATAGTCTCCAAAGGAGCATAATAATCTGATGTCTCTCCTTTTAGCCTCCAAATGATCATAATAATCTGATGTCTCTCCTTTAAATAGTCTCCAAAGAAGCATAATAATCTGATGTCTCTCCTTTTAGTCTCCAAAGGAGCATAATAATCTGATGTCTCTCATTTTAGTCTCCAAAGGAGCATAATAATCTGATGCCTCTCTTTTCAGTCTCCAGAGGAGCATAATAATCTGATGTCTCTCCTTTAAATAGTCTCTAAAGAAGCATAATAATCTGATGCCTCTCTTTTCAGTCTCCAAAGGAGCATAATAATCTGATGTCTATCCTTTTAATAGTCTCCAAAGAAGCATAATAATCTGACGTCTCTCCTTCAAATAGTCTCCAAAGGAGCATAATAATCTTATGTCTCTCCTTTTAGTCTCCAAAGGAGCATAATAATCTGATGTCTCTCCTTGAAATAGTCTCCAAAGAAGCATAATAATCTGATGCCTCTCCTTTTAGTCTCCAACGGAGCATAATAATCTGATGTCTCTCCTCTTAATAGTCTCCAAAGAAGCATAATAATCTGATGTCTCTCCTTTTAATAGTCTCCAAAGAAGCATAATAATCTGATGTCTCTCCTTTTAATAGTCTCCAACGGAGCATAATAATCTGACGTCTCTCCTTCAAATAGTCTCCAAAGGAGCATAATAATCTGATGTCTCTCCTCTTAATAGTCTCCAAAGGAGCATAATAATCTGATGTCTCTCCTTTAAATAGTCTCCACTCCAAAGAAGCATAATAATCTGATGTCTCTCCTTTAAATAGTCTCTAAAGAAGCATAATAATCTGATGCCTCTCTTTTCAGTCTCCAAAGAAGCATAATAATCTGATGTCTCTCATTTTAGTCTCCAACAGAGCATAATAATCTGATGTCTCTCCTTTTAGTAGTCTCTAAAGGAGCATAATAATCTGATGTCTCTCTTTTCAGTCTCCAAAGGAGCATAATAATCTGATGTCTCTCCTTTAAATAGTCTCAAAAGAAGTATAATAATCTGATGTCTCTCCTTTTAATAGTCTCTAAAGGAGCATAATAATCTGATGTCTCTCTTTTCAGTCTCCAAAGGAGCATAATAATCTGATGTCTCTCCTTTAAATAGTCTCAAAAGAAGTATAATAATCTGATGTCTCTCCTTTTAATAGTCTCCAAAGGAGCATAATAATCTTGGATTACTTCACAATTTTCTAAATAAATGCCCTCGCTCTCTCTCTCCCAATATGTATGAGATATATTATTAGCACTCTGATGCTTTGATAATGTACTGTAGGTGAACATGATATCTTCATTATGGACGGAACGCCTCTGGAACAAAACTGTATTATTTGTCTTTTCACTTTCCTTTTTGTTTAATTTCTTTTCACTTTATTTCAATTTAGGAAGCTTGTATCCAATTGAAATTAAAGACCTAACCAAGTGATACATGTTGAGTATATCAACAATTGTGTCTGGCACTGTAGTACGATATGGAAGAGTATGATAGCTAATTGTTAATTGAAACAACTGTAATTGTGTCACATTTATGCATATTCCTCTTTGCCAGGTCGGCAAGTGATGATGTCACGCATAATTTTTAACCATCAGTTTTGCACAACAAGTTTTACACCAGCATTCTAAATGTCTAGAATAGTTTCCCACCCACAGGTACATGCAGAACATGTACTGTAGCTGGGTGGGTGGGATTCAGCATTGCGATAGATATCTCTATATATAGTTCTGCTGGGGGCACACTCTTGTGGAAGTCTTTTCTAATCACCCTACAATGCCCATTTCCTTTTAGTACATTTATGCATTTATGTATTTCAAGGGAATTGTTCTTAATTTGTTAGTATTCAATATGACATACATAGAGCTGTACTACTTGATGAAGGTTAAGACATTTATGTCATTTCTCCAGAATAAAATGTTTTTTACTAATCTCATCCACAATGCGACCAGGCGAAGCAAGCCTGCAGGGCATAAGCTGATATCGCTACATCCTTCATGGCATTCCTCATGTTTGTTACATTTTTTCATGTTTCTGTTTATTTAAAATGCTTGAATAAGCACCAATCCCTATCTAAATGTTGAATGCGGGTTAGTAAGCTTGTCCATGAGAGCAAAGACATTGAATCTCAGCAGCGTTCACATCCCACTTTTTTGTCTTTGTTCCCACAGACTCACACACATTTTACACACACATCGCTTTCCCACTTTAGAGCATTGTCAACATTTGTGTTGGTACAAAGGCAGTATGAAATAGTGTTATCGGCACAGTAATAGCCTAATCCTGCTCATTAGAAGGCTTGCTAGTAGGAGGTGCTACTATTTCCATCCACCTCCAGGGTATGCCTAATTTCTTCCCTTCCAAAGCACTGAAATGCTTTCATACCCTTTTGATCATTCCTTTCTGAATGACACAATAACATAATGAAGCACCCACACACAGCCACTACTGTTTAATTACAGTTCTATACATGTATGGTAAATTAAGATTAAAATACCAACATATGTTGAATGGTAATATATCTAACTAAGATTTAACCTCAAAACATCTGAGGTTAAACGCTTTCGAATAAGTGTCTGTTCAGTCCACCATGTGAGATTTGACATGGTTCGTTTTCGCAAGCTAAACTCAATGTGACTATATTTATTTGACATCTTCCTATAACCTAAGCCACCAGTAGATGTTGCTCTAGATTCAGTAGTGTGACACACCCTCCCCATCTCAAGAAGTGAAGTATGGCAGTGAATCAATATCGGGTGACAAAAGATAGTATATGCCATCATTGTATAACTGTCTCAGCCCTATACACAGAGGTGTACTGTAGAATCTGGGTCAGCGGTCGGATTTGAGGCAAGATTGATTTGTTGTTTAGCCCAGAGCATAAATGTTCTAACACAGCTTCTTGTTTCTAAAAACATCCCTTAAAAAATATGATACAATGTTACTTCACATCTCTCAAACCAATCCTGCCAAACCCTTACACTAGCAGGACAGTTGTTAGCTGCCACTCACTCACCTCACCGTTCATTCTCTCCTTGTGCATTTCTGAGCTCAAGGCCACGTCTTCTAGCGCTCTTTTTTCCCTCATCGTTTAGATAATCCACGTTTGACTGGAGTAGAAAGTGCTCATGAAATAGAAAACACTATAAATTATTTAGAAATATTTAAATTAAGGGTGATTAACATCAAACCGTTGTGGTGGTTGATTTTCGAAGGATGGTTTTCTGTGGTTTCAGGGAAGGGTTAGAATGAGGCACAAAAGGCAGTTTTGTAGGAGGGAAACTATGGCTGACACTTAGACCGCCATTTTCTAACGTGAGCTGGGATGGTGGTGAGGAGGAGGAACACTGATGGACAGGGCTTATGTCATCAGTAAATTCTGTCTGTAAGGGCATATCTGTGTTGTCAACGTCATATTGCAGGTCACAGTCAGGGCAGTACCCGTGATACTGGACCTTTTCACTGAATCGGACCCTCTCCCGGGTTGCCTGGGGGCATTTGGTCTTTTCATGCCGTAGCAAAGGCATAGGCATACGTCCTCTCTCTTCCTTTGTACTATTAGAGATGCAACACGATAAGTCTCTGTTTGGCTTCCCTGGGAAAACACCATTACGCATAAGAGTCCCGTTAGCCTTGGCTAGTAGGCTCCCTGATAGTGGGTTCTTGTTGTGCTCCTCTGCTTTGATAGGTGTCAGCCTGGGAGGGGGCAGCGGAGGGTGGGGCTTCTTCATCACGGTCAGGATGGCGTGGCTGACAGATGGGGGCCTAAAGATGGCGATCTTGATCTTGTCGATGCTGGAGGCTGTGGTGGTGGTGGTGGTGCTGCTAGAGCTGCTGTTCAGGGTGTCTGTCTTGGAACTGTCTGTCATCTCCTCCTCCAGCTGTAGGTCACACGTGAGGGAGTCGATCTCATGCACAACCTGCACCAGGAGAAAAAGAAAAGGAGAACAGTACATATTTAGTTTGACAGACAAAGAAATATAATAGACTAGTAGAGTAGAAAATACAGCAGCAGCCAAAATGTTACCATATGAAGCACTTGTTGTTGTGCAACCTGGCTAGTAAATAGTTATGCCAGGGGAGGGGGCTTCTACTAGGCTAACATATGGAATTGTTTTAAGATGGTCATACCAAGGATCATTTACCCATTTGATTTTGAGTTTTAGTAACCATTTAGGTATATAACCAAAAAATATATGTATACTGTATATAAAAAAAATATTTGATCAAACATTGAATTTGGCCTTACTGCTATTAGCCCATAGAAACACATTGAATAACAGATTCATACATAGTCATAACAAATGTGTGCAAAGGAATGTTGTTTTAAAGTGTCTGTCCTATAGCTGAGAGATATAAGAAAGATACGGAAATTATTATTATTATTTTTTTTACCCATATTTATCCCATTTTTCATTTGCACTGAACTACTTCCATATAGATATACACTACATGACCAAAGGTATGTGGACACCTGCTTGTCTAACATCTCATTCCAAAATCATGGGCATTAATATGGAGTTGGCCCCCCCCCTATGCTATCTATTCTTCTGGGAAGGTTTTCCACTAGATGTTGGATCATTGCTGCATGGACTTGCTTCCTTTCAGCCACAAGAGTATCAGTGAGGTTGGGCACTGACGTTGGGCGATTAGGCTTGGCTCACAGTCGGCATTACAATCCATCCCAAAGGTGTTCGATGGGGTTGAGGTCAGGGCTTTGTGCAGGCCAGTCAAGTTTTTGCACACTAATCTCGACAAACCATTTCTGTATGGACCTCGCTTTGTGCACGGGGGCATTGTCATGCTGAAACAGGAAAGAGACTTCCCCAAACTGATGCCAGAAAGATGGAAGCACAGACTTGTCGAGAATGTAGGAATAGAGCTAAGCACAGGTATGCTGTCGCGTTACGATTTCCCTTCACTGGAACTAAGGGGCCTAGCCAGAACAATAAAAAACAGCCCCAGATAATTATTCCTCATCCACCAAACTTTACAATTGGCAGTTTACATTGGGGCAGGTAGCGTTCTCCTGGCATCTGCCAAACCCAGATACGTCTGTCGGACTGTCAGATGGTGTAGCGTGATTCTTCACTCCAGAGGGCCTTTCCACTGAGTCCAATGGTGGTGAGCTTTACACCACTCCAGGTGACGCAGGCATTGAGCATGCTGATCTTAGATTTGTGTGCGGCTGCTCTACCATGGAATCCCACTTAATGAAGCTCCCGACGAACAGATGATGTTGCTTTCAGAGGCAATTTGGAACTCTGTAGTGAGTGCTACAACTGAGGATGGACTATTTTTATGCACTACGCGCTTTAACTCTCGGCGATCATGTTCTGTGTGCTCGTGTGGCCTACCACTTCGCGGCTGAGCCTTTGTTGCTCCTAGACGTTTCCACTTCACAATAACAGCACTTACAGTTGACCGGGGCTGCTATAGCAGGACAGAAATTTTACGAACTGACTTGTTGTAAAAGTGGCATCCTAACATTGTGCCACGTTAAAAGTAATTGAGCTCTTCAGTATGGTCATTCTACTGCCAATGTTTGTCTATGGAGATTACATGGCTGTGCCCTCAATTTTATACACCTGTCAGCAAAACAACCAACGTGTATGTGTTCGTGAGAGTCTCACCTTTTCATAGAGGCATATTCATATGTAGCCAAACAGTTTGGACGCTACTGCAGACGTTTTCGTGAGAAGACCAATTTTTGGAATGTCTCAAGGTCTGACAAACACTGCTGTAGCTCGGCCACCTTCCACTAAAGATGCGGAAGACCGTCATTGGTGGATGCGGTAGAATGAGACATAGACGTGGACATCGACTCTAAGGCGTTATAAAGGCCCACTGCAGTCAAAAACTTGTTTTACAGTGCCTTCAGAAAGTATTCACACATTTTCCACATTTTGTTGTGTTGAATTTAAAATAGATTAAATTGAGATTTTGTGTCACTGGCCTACACACAATACCCCGTAATGTTCAAGTGGAATTTTGTTTTTAGACATTTTTACAAAGTTGATATTTTTTTGCGTCAATAAGTATTCAACCCCTTTGTTATAATACGTTCAGGAGTAAACATTTGCCTAACAAGTGACATAATAAGCGGCATGGAATCACTCTGTGTGCAATAATAGTGTTTAACATGATTTTTGAATGACTACCTCATCTCTGTACCCCACACATACAATTATAAGGTCCCTCAGACTTGCAGTGAATTTCAAACACAGATCCAACCACAAAGACCAGGGAGGTTTTCCCAATGCATCGCAAAGAAGGGCACATATTGGTAGATGGGTAAAAATCATAAAGCAGACATTGAATATCCCTTTGAGCATGGTGAAGTTATTAATGACACTTTTTCATGAGGACCACCACAGGAAAGGAAGACCCAGAGTTACCTCTGCTGCAGAGGACAAGTTCATTAGAGTTACTAGCCTCAGATTTCAGCCCAAATAAATGCTTCACAGAGTTCAAGTAACAGATACATCTCAACATCAACTGTTCAAGGGAGACTGCGTGAATCAGGCCTTCATGGTCAAATTGCTGCAAAGAAACCACTACTCAAGGACACCAATAATAAGAGACTTGCTTGGGCCAAGAAACACCAGCAATGGACTTTAGACCAGTGGAAATCTGTCCTTTGGTCAGATGTGTCCAAATTTGAAATGTTTGGTTCCAACAGGCGTGTCTTTGTGAGACGCAGAGTAGGTGAATGGATTATCTCCGCATGTGTGGTTCCCAAAGTGAAGCGTAGAGGAAGAGGTGTTATGGTGTGGAGGTGCTTTGCTGGTGACACTGTCAGTGATTTATTTAGAATTCAAGGCACACTTAACCAGCATGGCTACCACAGCATTCTGCAGTGATACACCATCCCATCTGGTTTGCGATTAGTGGGACTATCATTTGTTTTTCAACAGGGCAATGACCCAAAACACCTCCAGGCTGTGTAAGGGCTATTTGACCAAGAAGGAGAGCGATGGAGTGCTGCATCAGACTATTTGGCCTTCACACTTACCCGACCTCAACCCAATTGAGATGGTTTGGGATGAGTTGGACCGCAGAGTGAAGGAAAAGCAGCCATTGAGTGCTCAGCAAATGTGAGAACTCCTTCAAGACTGTTGGAAAAGCATTCCTCATAAAGCTGGACACCAAGAGTGTGCAAAGCTGTCGTCATGGTAAAAGGGTGGCTACGTTGAAGAATCTAAAATCTCTAATATATTTTGATATATACTTTTTTTGGTTACTACATGATTCCATATGTGTTATTTCATCATTTTGATGTCTTCACTATTATTCTACAATGTAAAAAATTAAGAAAACCCCTTGAAAGAGTAGGTGTGTCCAATCTTTTGACTGGTACTGTATGTAAATTTGATATTTCTGTATTTAATTTTCAATAAATGTGCATTATACGGTATTGGGGGTAGATGTGTGAGAAAAAAACTTTCTGAAGGCACTGTATATAATGTATATTTCCACACTATGTGGTTGGAATAATATTGTGAAATTGTGAAAATGATGATAATATCCTTCTAGTGTAAGAGCTGTTTGAAAAGTCTGTCTGAAATTTCAGCCTGTTTTGGTGGGATGGAATTTTGGCCTGCCTGGTGACATCACCAGGTGGTTAATTAGTTAATAGACCAATAAGAGAGCTTTCAAACCTCTTCCAATAACAGCTTGTCTTCCGTCCCTGCCCACTCAGACCACTCACAGACAGTCATAGCTACATTTTTGCTTGAGAAATTGCTCATTGCTGAGAAGCTATTTTTGCTTCTTTTTGACCATTTTAGTTGAAAACAATCACAGTAAGGTACTTAATTGTTACCAGAAATGATTTGATATGGAAATAAAAACTGCTTAATTTGGCATTTAAACTAATTAATTATTCTAATAACTTTGTAGACATATGGTCCTATCAAGCCAGATTCGCATGCAACACAACAATATTACACAGTATTCTCTGATTAATTGCAGGTCGTGTTTGATTAATTAATTTGCTAGACGTGTATTTGTAAGGTAAGGGCAAACTAGAACCTACCCATGATAATCCAATGAAAAGAACACACACCAAACTGTATGAAGACTCTAAATCAAAAGCAAGACCCTCCGGCTATAGCAATATTAACTTGATAACATACATGATCAGTTTATATAAGAATGAATTCTGTGAGTATGCTCTTGCACGTGTTGGATATATTAAGATTAAATTGAAATTGTTGAAAGGACATACTTGGCCCCTCTATACATTCATGGTTGAGGTGATAATAATATACCTACATGACAGGCAGTGACAATTGCAAAGACATCTCTTTGTAGCAATTTACTACATCTTCCCTTAGGTATGTTTACTAGTTTTGAGTAGAAATAAACCTTGATTACTCTATGTGTATGTGCATGTATAAAATACACAATGTTCAACACTATTATGGAGAGAGTCTGAAATTACTTGTTATTTTGTAATCTATTACTGACACAATACCTACTAATTAAGACCTATGGTATAAGTTGCCTATCATTTCACATTTCAGTGGTAGCCAATACTTTGCCAAACCATATCTGCGAACAGTATCCACATAGTATACCATTTTAAAAGTCATTATATTTTAAAGTAATTGACGCTAGTGAAGTAATATCAGCATATCCACATTTAATGGAATATAAAACTGAGGTTGGGTAAAAAGCTCATGTAGAGTGAAATCGCCATGCAGTCTTAAATGGATCATTTAGTGGGACACAAAAGAGAGTCACAGTATCCATTGCAACATGCTTAGGGGCATGATGGTTCTCTCTGTGCCAAGCATCTGGGTTCAGCTCCTCTTAAACATAGGCTTGAATCCAATAATTCAAGTGTGTGAGTTGCACTAGATAAATACTGCATCTAAATGGGATTTACTGAAACATTGACTTTGACAATGAACTGACAATCCCCGAGGTGGGTTGTTTTAGTAGTGCACACTCTCCTAAATAGAATATTGATTTGTATGTTTTATTTCTTATTTAACCTTTATTTAACTAAGCAAGTCAGTTAAGAAAAAAAACCTTATTTACAATGGCGGCCTAGGAACAGGGGGTTAATTGCCTTTATCTGGGGCAGAAGAACCGATGTTTACCTTGTCAGTTCAGGGATTCGATCTCGCAACCTTTGGGTTAGATCGACGCTCTAACCACTAGGCTACCTTCCGTCCCAGATTGATGTTTCTATAACATTGTGTTTAATTCAAATACTTGTTGAAAATGTTGAAAGATCAGCATTATGTCAGAGGAAATGTGTGTCATGTATCCATCCATTACATCCATCAATTAAGACGAACAGTGTAGGTTTCATCTAAAGTGACAACCTGTCGTGTAAGGGTGGGTATTTCAGGGCCAGCAGGCCGGACAGTTCCTTTCGTACAAACATCTAGGTAGGCTACATCCACGCGTCAAAGCAGGTTAGATTGCGTGTCATTATAGGGACGATGGAAGACCACAAGGATCAATGTGTGAAATCAACAGAAAACAAATATAGTATGAGTTAAATGAATGCTCTAAAATTGATATTCCTAACAATTGTATATCACTTAGACACAATGACAGCGCTGACACAATCCTGATACTGTAACAAGGTGCCTATCGAGAAGAGAGCTGCTGTATAATTTGACAGGAGACAATTATAATAAAAACAGTAGGCTAGACTGCATTTAGATGATGAAATGCAATGCAAAACCATACCGGTGAACTACACGTGATTAATCATGATACATGTTTGCACTTAAATGATCAAAGCCCAGTGTTCGCACTAAGGCGCAGCTGCGTTGTCATCCTTCGCACATACAACGTGTCCTATATGTCTTTCATGTTCACTGATAAGATATGTGGTCACATACGAAAGGGCAATGCACAGGCCATGGACATAATTATATCTGAGCCTTCAGATGTTTATTATAGAACAATCTTTTTCCCAATCAGTAAAAAATCTATATCCTAAACATACCTGCATTAAAACAAAACAGTGTTCATCTCAAATAAAACACACAAAACATAAGCCAGACATAGGAAACCTATTCCACTAACCTCTTTGAGTTCCTTGGCTACATCCCTCAAGTCTCCCAGTATGGTCTCCAAATCCTTCACGATAGTCTTGATCTGCTTTTTGACTTTAACTTTGGAGACTACTCCTTCAGCAGATTCTACATTTGATGTCCCTGACATTCTTCGTTGGCACAACGTATTTTTAAGGATTACAAGTAAATCCTTCCGCTGCAGTCAGACCACTTTGCCTATGCATTTTAATGTTCTGTTTTCTTCACTTTCCTCCCATACAGGCTAAATCACGCAATAATGTAGCGAAGCGTGGTGACAGCGTCCCGGCCAGCACGCATGCGCAATAGAGCATAGCAAAAATAATATTATCTTAAAAATGTTTAATAAAATAATGTTGCTGAAGAGGTGTTTCTAGACAGTCACTCGTGATCATTCCGCCGTTACCTTTTAACATTTCTGTCAAAAATACAAATGCTGATATGTCACATTTCCTTGTGGCAAGATGCCTAGTCAGATATTCGGTCCGTCATTTTAATCAGACTGAAATAATAAGAGAATGAAAAGGAACATGGTACATAGTACACATCAATCCAATCCAAGTCCAATATTCTAATCATAATGGTCCATAAGCTGCGCCAGACATCCCCATTGAACGGATTGTCTCTAAAAATACATGTATATTCTATAGGTTACCAACGACAGGCATAATATATTCATAAACTGCAGTTACTTTGCTGAATAAATGACAAGTGATAATAATCCCTTCTTCACATTGCATCTACATCGAAGCCTCCGTGGTGTCTGATAGCCTGCCCATACACCAGGGGAGAGAATGGTCTCTGCACGGCTGCGCGTGTCATGACACGCGCGCCGCAGAAGCAGGTCACCTTAGGCTGCTCTTCATGTTTTGATTCGAAAAGTGATACATTCGTGTTACTCACCATTATTTCCATAGTGTTATGGTTAAAACAATGTTTTCCGAACCGGTACAAGTGACGTCTCATTACCCTCAGCCAGCACTTTCACATAGGCTATGTCATCTATTCCAACACTAGCACACCTGATTCAAGTAGCCAACTACAGTTGGATCAGGTGTACTAGATGAAATAGCCTTTAGATCACATTCGTCGAACGGCTGCGGTTCCCGATGAAAGGTTCCTGGGTTAAAGCATGGCTGCATTGAAGCAGTTTGGGAAAGTTTTGCACATTTCTAGGCTTTTGTTTGGGGGGTAAATATTACGGCCTCTTTAGACTTTCTAACATAGGAACAACATAGAAAGCTTTCCATCTCACTATTACATAACATTCATCAAGTTCCTGGAATATTTTCCAATGGGCTTGTTTCTTCTGTTTGGACAACTCATTTTATATTGCCTGCATGTTCATATGAGAAAAGCTTTTGACTTCTGCTTTTTGGGTGATTATGCCTATAGACAAACTTTAAGATGTAATGAAATAATATTTCCAACCATACTAATCGGCAATAATGTAGGCTATTTTAATGGGCAGGGTCATTTACTCTTGAAGATCACACATCCAAGTTAAGCAATCACATCCATCATCATCGACCTGTGTGTGTCTTGCACACAACACAAGGCATGGATGGCTTGCCCAGGGTAAGCAGTCATTTATAATACTTAGGCCCCACTTGGACATCTAGTTCAATTTTGGAATAAGGGTGCTTCTGGTTTGGTCTGTATCCTCAAACCTTGACCCTATAGGCTATTTTTGCCATATATGATCAGAGTCAGGTGTGATCAATGATTTCATTTGAATAACTTCATATAGGCCCTATGATACGGTAGGCTATGTGAACAGACTAGAGATATTGGCTTTGTGAAGCTGTGGTTTTTAATTTGAGAAAAAAAATGAAAGGACATTTAAATGCTCCCACTGCTTTTCATTGATTTTCTCATAATAATGCAAAATGCTGAAGGCATACAATTGCAAGTATGTATCAGTCCAAGTTGAGTCAGTCAAACGCCCACTAAATTGTCATAATTCTTCCTCACTCTTGTAGTGCTGCAGCCTTGGTTGTATGTCAAGAATTTATCTAAGATCTCATGATTGAGGAGCCCTTTAAAAAGTGCTCCTCAATATAATTTTCGAACTATAGCCTAGACTATAGCCTATTAACTCACCTGTATGTCTTATTGGCCAGAGTCAGAGCAGGGTCATCATCACTTATGTTGAGCCTAGTATTAAATTAGGCTACAACCTTCTTAAGATATATTTTATTTGCTTGGAGAACTCTATGACAATGCCGTGCCATCCACAATAGTTTGGAGAGTTGTGACATTTGTTTGACCAGCTTCTTCGTGTTGTTGTTGTGCATCCGATGCCTTTAATTTGAATTCATTTGTGCATCAAATAAGCACTGGATCATTATAGCAAAAGGTTCAGCTCAAGACCTAAGCACTTTTCAGCAGAGGGCATTTAAGTAATTAACAGGTTAAATTATCTTGGATTTATAATGGTTTGTACTTGGATCTCTGTGATTGGTTGTTGTTACCTTTGATTACCCAGCGCCCCTCTTGCGGAAGTAAGGCAAAGTTCACCCTGATAGCTGTTAACACTCTAGTCGTTACCCTGTTGTCTTCACATACAACTAGCACAGTTTTGAATCTGGACACAAAGTTAAAATCCAGAACTACTTCATCATGTCTGTGCCTTTGGTTTTCGACGGGAAAGTTGTTATTGTCACTGGGGCCGGTGGAGGTAAATGACTGCTATATTTTGCTAACATAGCTAGCTTCATTGGGATATGCTCATCTTGTTAATTGCTAACGTTTCGTTGTGCAAGGTGGTGTTGTGTTTTAGTGGTGGTTGACATGGTTGTGAATCCATTGTAAGGATTATGGCCAGGGGTATTCTTATGTGTCTGGTAGCAACCGTGGCTAACTAACTAGCTATCCTAACCAGGAGTAGTGCTTGGTGGCTATGCGGTATGTCAGAATGTAGCCAGCTTGCTAAATTACTGGAGCAAGTTACCCACTGCTGTCATTGTTGCAACACTTTATACTTGAATCTGATATCGCTCGGCCACACAGGACAAAGTACATTTAGCTAATTCCAGATACCTTATGTGAGGGCATTCTTGCGACAAAATGCCCAGTAGCCCATCCCATCCACGCTTGAATACAACATGTACTGTGTTGGACACTTTGCTGCAACCGTAAGTCTCATTTTACTTTTTCATTTGACCAAGTATTAACTTAAACTTATTTCCATAGGACTTGGGAGAGAATATGCATTGGCTTTTGGTGTGAGGGGTGCCTCAGTAGTTGGTAAGTATTGTGAATGTATATTTTTAAGATGTACATTTTTAAATACGCTGGCAACTATACAGGAAATATGCTGTTCAATGCTTAGTTATTGGTTTAATTGTTTATCTTTTCTCTGCACACAGTTAATGACCTCGGAGGAGATATTAAAGGGGGAGGGAAGAGCTCCAATGCTGCTGATAAAGTTGTGGAAGAGATAAAAGCCAAGGGAGGCAAAGCAGTGGCTAACTATGGTGGGTAGATGGACCAAGTTATCTAACTCATTTGAACTTTTGCACATGGTTCAAGAGTCTTGTGTGGCCAACCTTCCAAATCCTGTCTAGAGCCCTGTAATCTGAAGTTAGCCTTGAACCTATGTGGGCAGGTTATAGGGCAAAATCACAGCATTGA
The DNA here is from genome assembly GCF_021184085.1 of Oncorhynchus gorbuscha. Classification (NCBI taxonomy): domain Eukaryota; kingdom Metazoa; phylum Chordata; class Actinopteri; order Salmoniformes; family Salmonidae; genus Oncorhynchus; species Oncorhynchus gorbuscha. The sequence continues at coordinate 73,997,720 of NC_060176.1, forward strand.
TTGTCTCAAATTCCATCCTTCCATTGCCCAATTTTACTTCCTTATGTTTTTTTTGAGCCCTCAATTAAACTACGACTGTAGACATCCAGAACTGTTTAGGAGCATTATAATCAGCTGTGAAAAGAAGCCATGCACATTTGTCTACTGTTTGACGTTTCCCTTTTTTACCTGGCCAACCAGAAGAGCATAGACTTGTTTCTTTATTCCCAGAGTTTCTTTGCCACCCTCACACCTTGGTTAGGCATTTATTTAATTTTATTACTGTCATGTATGCCCTACAGATTCTGTAGAAGATGGTGAGAAATTGATCCAGACTGCCCTGGATGCTTTTGGGCGAATAGGTGCGTATATAGACAACTGTTTTCCTTGTTTTAAAACCAATAACACAATGCACATTTGAACCATTTTAAATATAGCATGGCTGATGTTAAGTCAAGCATGATTATACAGTGCATTTGGAAAATATTCAGACTCTTGGACCTTATTAAAACATTTTTTTATGTTACAGCTTTGTCTTCATGGGTATGATGCTACAAGTTTGGTGAAAAACTCTCCAAATGCAGGTGTGATGTTCTTTGCAGATCCCCTCAAGTTCTGTCAGGTTGGATGTGGAGCGTCGCTGCACAGCTTTTTTCAGATCTCTCCAGAGATGTTCAAGACCGGGCTTTGGCTGGGCCACTCAAGGACATTCAGAGACTTGTCCAGAAGCCACTCCTGTGTTGTCTTGACTGTGTCCTTAGGTTTGTCCTTTTGGAAGGTGAACCTTCGCCCCAGCCTGAGGTTCTGAGCACTCTGAGGCAGATGTTCATCAAGGATCTCTGTACTTTTCTCTGTTCATCTTTCCCTCGAGCCTGACCAGTCTCCCAGTCCCTGCCACTGGAAAAACATCCCCATAGCATGATGCTGCCACCACTGTGCTTCACCCTAGGAATGGTGCCAAGTCTCCTCCAGATGTGATTTTTGGCATTCAGGCCAAAGAGTTACATTTTGGTTATTAGCCCAGCGAATCTTGTTTCTCATTTTCTGAGTGTCTTTTGGGTGACTTGTGGCTAACGTCAAGGGGCCTGATTGGTGGAGTGCTGCAGTGATGGGAGAACCTTCCAGATGGACAACCATCTGCACAGAGAAACTCGAGCTCTGTCAGTGACCATTGGGTTCTTCGTCAGGGAGGTGACCAAGGCTCTTCTCTGATTGCTCAGTCTGGCCAGGCTGCTAGCTCTAGGAAGAGTCTTGGTGGTTCCAAACTTTTTCCATTTAAGATGGCTGGAGAACTGATTTCTTGGGGACCTTCAATGCTGCAGACATTTTTTTGGTACCCTTCCTCAGATCTGTGCCTCCACACAATCCTGTCTCTGAGCTCTACAGACAATTCTTCGACCTCATTGCTTTGTTTTTGCTCTGACATGCACTGTCAACTGTGTGACCTTTATATCTAGAGTGATGTGTGCCTTATCAAATCATGTCCAATCAATTTAATTTACCACAGGTGGACTCCAATCAAGTTGTAGAAACATCAAGGATGATGACTGGTAACAGGATGCACCTGAGCTCAATTTCAAGCCTCATAGCAAAGGGTCTGAATACTTATGTAAATAAGGTATTTCAGTTATGTTATATAAATTTGCAAACATTTTAACCTGTTTTCGCTTTGTCATTTGGGGGGGGGGGTCTGAATAAGGCTGTAACAAAAGTCAAGGGGTCTGAATACTTTCCGACTGCATTGTATGTTCAGGCTTGATTGTGCAAATGGTTTGTTTTGGCATCTTACAGTACATGATTTGGTGATAAGAATTTTGATTTTAAACAGACCTGTTGCTTATCTTTTCCAGATATTGTTGTTAATAATGCTGGGTAAGAATGTGATTTATCTAAATCCTTTCAATCAGATTTGATGACCACTTCTTTACAAAATAAACTGTAGTGTTTCAGATGGATATGCGACATGGAAAACTATTCCATTTTACTCAATGTATATAATAGAATAGAGGCCAAAGTGAACAACAACCTGTTTTATTGATTTCAAGGATACTTCGGGATCGTTCCTTTGGCAGAACGAGTGATTTGGATTGGGGTAAGGAGTTTATTTCTGAGTACACATTCATTCTGTCAATCATCACGGAAGGAGAATATTGCATATTAAACAGTCCTATGGAATGAATAGTAAATGTCTATCAGGCTGGAGGAGAGCTTTAATTCCAACGACTTCAGCGTAGAGAAATGAATGACAAATACAGTCTGAGTAGTAATTTGCAAGAACAGGATAACCTCTACATAGTTATTGTAATGCATCATTTGAGCCTGGTTCCTTTCTAGGTTTCTTCCTGGTTCTGGTCTTTTCTAGGGAGTTTTTCCTTGCCACCGTGCTTCTACATTTGCATTGTTTGTTTTGTGTTTTTAGGCTGGGTTTCTGTACGGCACTTTGTGACAACGGCTGATGTAAAAAGGCCTTTATAAATAAATACATTTGCTTGTATTTCAGACCTCATCCATAGAGTCCACCTGAGAGGGTCCTTCATGGTCACTAGAGCTGCCTGGAACCACATGAAGAAGCAGAAGTTTGGGAGGTGATGTCAAGGGTCAGACCCAGCACCATGTTGCCTATGTATAAGGAAGTAGTGCTGACTGTTCTGCTGAATCCCAAATCGTACCCTAGAGCAGGCTCTGCAGTCCTGTAGATTGGATAGGAAAAAGCAACATGGTAATTGCCTTCTGATAGCCTGGATGGAATTCTCACCACCGCTTTGCTGTCATCTTTTCCAGGGGTTCTTAAAGTGGGGTCCGTGGAGGTACTTCAGGGGGTTGCGGCTAGACCCCCCCCCCCACACACACTTATTATTATAAAAAAAAAAAAAAATATATATATATATATATACATTTGATCTAATCTGCAATTTCTGTTCTCAACTCTGGCCTACATGGGCCTGGTTGGCTCACAGGGATATTGGTGTCCAGAGTACTCCACAAATTGTACTTTTTATTTTTTTCCCTCCAACTCCATACAACAACATTCACAATGACAAAAAAATTGTGCAGAATTGCAGGAAATTTGCTTGAAAATGGCAATTTGCAACCCATGCCAAGAGATGGGCCTTTAAAATGTTCCTGCTCTGGACTTGGTTTGTCCGGACATGTACTGCCAAAGTCCTAGTAAAACTCCCTGCATGCTATTTTTTTTTTTTTTTCACTCAAGTTGTTCTGATTATGAGGGGGTTCCCTGATGACTCGGTCCAAGGGCCCAAAAAGTTTGAGAACCCCTTGACCCACTCAATAATTTCAGCTCATAAGCAGTGCCTAGGGATTCAGAATTCCTTTTGTACATCCAATCAATCCAGCTCTCATACTGAACACACTCCAAACAGTTAGGTAATGGCCGGTGCGGAGTACAGAGCTGTTTCAGTTAGGTAATGGCCGGTGCGGAGTACAGAGCTGTTTCAGGTTTGCGCACAGGTGGACCCTGTCTTAAATTAATGTTGAGAAATCATCCTTATGATACCCCTTGATTTGCAGCATCGGCACCAAGAATACGTGAGAAAACGGTCTTCAAATGTTCTAGAATAGTTTTTAGGTTGTTAGCTTTTGACAGGCAGTGAAGCGGATGGGTTTCTTAACTATTGTTATTGCCACGTGCCTGAAATGGCCTTGGCGCTTCAGTCTAATTCAGTGCACAGTGTTGAATCAACGTGCCACGGTGCCCTGTCTGTTCCCAGGATCATCATGACTTCATCGGCTGCTGGCATCTATGGCAATTTTGGGCAGGCGAACTATAGCGCGGCGAAGCTGGGTCTGCTGGGATTGGCCAACACCCTAGCCATCGAGGGCCAAAAGTACAACATCCACTGCAACACCATCGCCCCGACCGCAGGCTCGCGACTCACAGAGACTGTTATGCCCCCAGGTCAGAGGAGCCGCTGAGGAACTGCTCTGAACAGGCTGAGCAGCACACATTACTGGGTCATCTTATTAAGACTCAATGATTTCAGTTGATCTGTTGTGTAATATTGCGACGAGTTACCAGTGCTTGGCATGTACTGATGGGTGCCTGTACTCATTGTGGGTGCCGGTATTGTTTTCATTTAGATGCAGGAGCTCTACATACTTTTGAGCTAATATTCTATTGAAGCAATGAGGCCTGAGGGGTTGTGGTATATCGGCCCTATACCACGCTAAGAGCTGTTCTTATGTGCGACTGAACATGGTGTGCCTGGATACAGCCCAGAGCCATGGTATATTGGCAATATACCACAAATCCCAGAGGTGCCTTATTGCTATTACAAACTGGGTACCAACGTAATTAGAGCAGTAAAAATAAATATTTTTGGCATACCTGTGGTATACGGCCTGAAATACCATGGCTTTCAGTCAATCAGCATTCAGGGCTCAAACCACCCAGTTTAATACAGGAACTCAAGCAGGAGAAAACATTTGAGGTGCCGGTACTCTGCTCTAATGATCTGCCTATGTCGAGCACTTGCATCATGTAATATTGACATGTAAATGTGTTACTAAAGTTTGTCAAACTAGTGCACTCACAAACTGAGTAAACACTGAGATTAATCATGCCATCTGACAAACAATGTTTATTTATGGGTTGGGCATTTAATGAGGTGTCGTAGATTGCTTTGGTGGGCTTGGCTGACATCTGTGATTTTCTTCTCTGGTGTCTGCCACGATGTCCTGTCGTGTGATACCATCCCCTCTGCTGGTATTAAAAAAAAGTATCTTAAACTGTAGGATATGGGTGTCAAACTCATTCCACGGAGGGCCGAGTGTCTCACGTTTTCACTCCTCCCTTGTACTTGATTGCTGAATGAAGGTCACTAATTAGTAAGGAACTCCCCTCACCTGGTTGTTTAGGTCTTCATTGAGAGGAAAAAACAGATCTGCGGACAGGCCCTCTGTGGAATGAGTTCGACACCCCTGTCCTATGGTTTATGAAGATTTTTAAAAAAATATATGGATATACCAGCATAACCCCACAATGTGCATACCTTTTCATGTTATTAGCAACTTAACATGCAGCTTTTTTTTGTCGTAGTTCTGTGTGAGTCCTTGAAAGCAGAATACGTGGCGCCCCTAGTTCTGTGGCTGTCTCATGACCAGTGTCAGGAAAATGGAGGCCTGTTCGAGGTTTGTTTGAGAACTGTATGAAATGTTCACTTATGCCTTAAACTGTGTCGCCTTACTCTCAATCCTTCCTGATTATTCTGTTCATGTTGTCTCCCTTTTAAGGTTGGTGCTGGCTGGATTGGAAAATGTGAGTTGAATTTATTATTCTCATTTGGGAGTATTTTCACCGTTCTACAATATTTTCCATCAATGTGTTTTGTGTAGTGCGCTGGGAGCGTTCCCAGGGCCGCATTGTGAGGAAGAAGAACCAGGGCATGTTTCCTGAGACTGTACGAGACCAGTGGGACAACATCTGTGACTTCACCAATGCCACCAAACCTGCCAACATCAATGGTAACCAAGTCAAGGAGCCCTTAGACTGAACACCTATGCTGGCATATTTTGCCTCTGTCAGATACATTACAGATATTAGTCATTGACTTATATGTATGTGTGTGTATGTATGTGTATATATATGTATGTGTGTGTGTGTTGAATTTAAACTTTTTTTTGACAATAGTATAAAATGCAGAAAATGACTGACTAGGTAGGTGTCATTGACACATTCATTAGTCCACCTGCAGTAAATGCTGGAACTATTTTGGTGTTGTAATAACAACCAATTTCATGGGACAAGGTCTGCAGTGTAAACCGAGTGGCTGACCAGGGATCAAACCTCTAAGAGGAGTGAACAAACTCATTTGCTTGTGCTGTTATGACACAATGTCAATTCCACCACTGGTATTTCCCCCTCGTCTTTGAATGACGAGCACAGTACAGTATCGAGCGGAGCGCCTTTGGGTCAGACACAGAAGAGAACATGACAAGGGTTCATTATTCTCTCCCTCGGCTTGCCCTTGGATGTGCAGCAGCAGCAGCAGCATGGGGGTGGCAGCCTCCAGAGGAGTGCCTCATTACCATGACTTTGTAGTGCTCCTCATTTGTACCCTATTAGAGGACTTTTGGCCGTCTTTGTTCCACAACACCCTTATTGAGTGAAGATAATGAATCTCCTCTTATCCCATTTTAATTTTTTTAGAGTCCGTGGCCACATTGGTGGAGGTGCTGTCAAGAGTGGAGACTGATGAGGGTATTGCCCCCAACCCCACCAGCGCTATGGCCACTGCTGCATCTGGGATCAGTCCTGTGAGTGGAGAGGTCAACAGTACTAGGCTGGAATGAAGTCATGCATGTTGGTGACAGATGGTCTCATAATGATGCTCCGTGGGCCATGTCTTCAAAGATGTCTGTTTGGAGTGTCTTTGACACCAAGTGGCCATGGCTCCAAATCAAACAGTCCCTGGCAGGCTGATGTCAATGTATCCTAGCTGACCTACGGGGCCTGGTTCTACCTAAAGGCATGCTTAGTAACGACGTGGCTTGTGTCCACTTCGTTCTGTGCTGATTTGTCGCTGTGCTTCCCCTTCAGCTGGAGGCGGTGGGACAGAAGCTTCCGGAGTCGACCTTCAGCTACTCCCAAACTCAGTGCATCCTGTACGCCCTAGGAGTGGGCATGTCCACCAAGGATGATGACCACCTCAAGTTCCTGTACGAGGGCCATGAGGACTTTAGCTGTCTGCCCACCTTCGGGGTCATCCCCTCCCAGGCAGCCATGATGGACGGAGGGCTAGGTTCTGTGCCTGGACTCAACTTTGACTTCACCAGGGTAAAAGCTCCAGGAAACAATCCCAATCATCTTTATTTCCCCAAGTACAGTAGAATTTACAGTTTATATACATTATATAGAAAATAGATGCAGTAAACTCAGAACTCATCCCATACAGAAGTGGCAAGCAACTGTTGCTGTTCTCACACATGTCATTTAGTGGGTAAATAATACATTTTATTTTGCTTGGAGCAAAGACTAACTGAAACCGCTATTGTAACCATAACCAATTTCCTCACCTTTGTTCATTCTGATATTGTCACTCAGTTGTTGCATGGAGAGCAGTATCTGGAGCTTTTCAAACCATTACCCACCTCAGGTATGTGTGCCCATTACAGACCCTAAGTATCTCTGAGAACAACATTTTCTGCTTACAAAAGCCTGCTATTGAAAATAATTTGTCTGCATTTGCAGGAACACTGACGTCTCAGGCTAGAATCGCAGATGTGTTGGACAAAGGATCTGGCGCAGTCATTCTCCTGGATGGTTAGTTTTGTTAAGCTTACTTCCTTGTCCCTGAGAATTAGTGTGGTAGAGTAAAGGGTTTATAGGTGACGTTCCACAGAGTTGCATGAGATGAGCAAAGAAATAGCAGAGGAACTTTAACAGTTAGTTATGGACTTGATATTAAAGGAAGGAAATTGAACACATGCAGTCTAAAGATTCTTTCAGAGAAACTTGAAAGAATATTTTATTTTCTCCTGTGGAATGTAATTTTTAAAGTTTCATTATTGGTGAAAAAAAAAGAAGCCGTTTAGCAGGCACTTTTATGCAAAGCGACTTCATCATCTGCACACATTTGAAGACCACTGTCCTGGCATTGCAAGCACCACACTGTACCAACTGAGCTACAGAGGACCATTTGGAAGATAACATTGTCTTTCTCCACAGTCCACACGTACAGTGGTAAAGAGCTGTTGTGTTACAACCAGTACTCTCTGTTCATCGTGGGGGCTGGTGGCTTTGGAGGAAAGAGAACATCTGATAAAGCAATGGTAACAAGGAGTCTGTTAACAACACCAATGCTTTCAAACTATTCAGAAGTACTACCATTATTTTTTTCCAGAACAAAATGGTTTACTCTTACTATTTTTCATTCAACGTACCTTAATCTCACTCTTTCAGAGCACAGTAGCGCATCCAAACAGAACTCCTGATGCTGTGATGACTGACACCACAACAAGGGACCAGGTTTGTTGTGCCATCTAGTGTATACACTGCTTTTTACTACTAGTGCCCAAACTGTTAGGATTTTTACAAAGGTTGAAGCATCAAATAAGTAGCCATAATGGCTCAACGGGTGCCCGACTCAGGGCATTTCTAAAAGGAGTGACTTGACATTGATTCCACGCTTTCAGGCTGCCTTGTATCGTCTGAGTGGGGACTGGAACCCCCTCCACATAGACCCCAGCTTTGCAGCAATGGGAGGTGAGTCTTCTGACCTGGTACCAGATCTGTTTTGGCAATCGTGTCAACTCCTTGTCATGCCAAAACAAAAAGAGTGCCAAGGAGTTGACATGATTGCACCAACAGATCTGGCACCAAGCTTTGACTATTTTATATGAATAAAACACTGCACGGTGTTATGCAGGATATTGTGTTGAATCATAAAGAACTCTTCTCTCCATTGTTCAGGATTCAAATCCCCTATTCTGCATGGCCTGTGCTCCTTTGGGTTTGCAGCTAGGCATGTGCTGAAGCAGTATGCCAACAACGATGCCTCCAGATTCAAGTCCATCAAGGTGAAGCACGATCTTGGCAGTAACGTCATAGACTGAATAGAACGGCCGTTCCCATTCAAGTCAATGATGGCATTATGGGGCAACTGGCGGACGTTGCGAGTGTACCCATCAATCTGTGCTGTGATTTTGAGTCAGCGCAACTGACATTACAAAAAATATATTAAATTGCATGAGCGACATCAGTTAACTTTCTACATTACCATGGAAACCAGGCAGCCATTGCGAGTGTACCCTTGAGTTTACCGGTAAAATTGCCGGGGTTAGAGGTTCCAAGCCTGTTAACAGTTCCCTATATCTTTTTGGAGCTTGGCACTTAATCAAGAAAAATAAGAACACCCTACCGCTGCTCTTACCTTTCCTTACACTTGTCTCTTGACTATCACTGACTTTGCTGATGGCTGCTTTGAGGAAGGTTTGACTTATGACTGTGAGATGTGGTTGTCTCACCTAGCTACCTTTTTAAGATGGGTGCTCTAACTGTAAGTCACTCTGGATAAGAGTCTGCTGAATGTCTAGAATTGAAAATGTAATAAGCTGTTTTTAAACTACTTTTTCCTGGTTCCTACTGTATCCTTCAGGTTCGCTTTGTAAAGCCAGTGCTACCAGGCCAGTCTCTACAGACTGAGATGTGGAAAGAAGGAAACCGAATTCACATTCAGTGCAAAGTAAGCAGTTTTATCATGGTTGTGCTAGAGGTTAATAGTGATCCATTAAGATTGAAAGAAGTACCCAAATTAAGTCCAGTAACTTCTTTCCATATGATACCGAATATCCATGTAAAATTGATTGGGTTATGTCTTATTCCTCAGGTCAAAGAGAGCGGTGCTGTGGTTTTGTCAGGTGCCTATGTGGACTTGCATGCTGCTGCAGATGGCTCCCCACAAATTCTTCCCGAGGTACATCAGTCAGACTATTCATGTGTGATGCAAAATCCCAAAGGTGGAAATGACCTCTGACTAGTTTCTCCTATTTTGAACCCTTCTAGGCAGGGGGACTCAAGAGTGAGCTGGTGTTTGCTGAGATTGGCCGTCGCATTAAGGACCTAGGGGCTGAGATGGTGAAGAAGGTCAATGCAGTGTTTGGCTGGGAGATCACCAAGGGGGGAAACATTGCAGCCCAGTGGAGTAAGTGAACCCTTGTTGCTTTCCAAGCCCTCCTGTCAATCAATGCAGTCATGTTGAACCTATGCGGCCTGCTTTCCGGGCCCTGATTACGCCAAGTCCTGGACTAAAAATGATTCTCGATGGAGAATTACCATTGTGCACTTTAGTCTACTACTAAACTTTAATCGGGATCTGGGAAACTGGCCCATAGTGTTAATGCCTCAACCATAATTTCATTATGTTCTCCCCCAGCCATTGATTTGAAAACTGGAGCTGGCGCCTTGCACAAGGGCCCATACAGTGGCAAAACCGATGTGACCATCACTGTATCTGATGATGACTTCATGGAAGTAGTGCAGGGAAAACTCAACCCTCAGAAGGTACAGACATCTCCCATAGCCTACATGCCTGGCAACATCTGAGACACTGTAGAAAGCTGCAAGGTGACTCAGCAGAGAACTGCCAATGTGTAGCACATTCACACTTCAAAGCTTTTTAAAACTAAGTACATCCTAGTAAGAGTGAGTTTTCTTGGCAGGAATGAGCTACATTTCACCTTTCATTGTTTTGTGACTTTAGACCAGGGATAGATAACTGGCGGCCCTCCTTTCTGTAGGCCCGCGGATCAATTTCGGTAAAATAAAATGAGGGGTGGAGGGAACAATTTAATGAGGTAGAATTGAGGTAGAATACACAAGTTGCAGTTTTGAGAAACTGCTGATGCACAACAAATTAACAATTTCACTTAGGGCCCCCAAAAGGCTAGGATAGCCTTTAACTGCCTGTGTGCCACTGCAGCCCATCATGAGTAAAGATTTTTTTTGTGGCTCTCACCCCAAAGTTGCCCTTCCCTGATTTTTATACAGAACAAAAATGTTGGTTTCATGTGCTGAAATAATATCCCAGACATTTTTCATATGCGCAAAAAGCTTTTCTCAACAAATTTGTTGACATCCCTGTTAGTGAGCATGTCTCCTTTGCCAAGATAATCCATCCACCTGACAGGTGTGGCATATCAAGTAGCTGAGGAAACAGCATGAAAATAAAAGGCCACTCTAAAATGTAGTCTTTTTTTTTTCTTCACACAACACAATGCCACAGATGTCTTGAGGGAGTGTGTAGTTAGCATGCTGACTACAGGAAAGTCCACCCGAGCTGTTGCAAGAGAATTGCTAATTTCTCTACCATAAGCCGTCTTAATATAATTTTTAGAGAATTTGGCAGTATGTCACAACCGCAGACCACGTGTAAACTACGCCAACCCAGGACTTCCACATCTGGCTTCTTCACCTGCGGGTTGTTCTGAGACGTGCCACCTGGACAGCTGATAAATATGGGTTTGCACAACCAAAGAATTACTGCACGAACTGTCAGAAACCGTCTCTGGGAAGTTCAGCATTGCAATTCCTGGAAGCTGAAAATGTCCCAGTTCTTCCATGGCCTGCATACTCCCTAGACATGTCACCGTTGAGTCTATTTGGAATGCTCTGGATCGATGTGTACGACAGCGTGTTCCTGTTCCCACCAAAAGCTATCAACTTCACACATGCCAATGAAGGAGACAATATTCCTCAGGCCACACAAATCAACAACCTGAGCAAATATGTGAAGGAGATGGTATCACCAGATACTGACTGGTTTTCTGATCCGACCCTACCAAAACAAATCTGACCATCCTATTCATGTGTTCCCAGTCATGTGAAATCCATAGATTAGGCCCTAATTTATTTTATCAATTGACTGATGTCCTTATGAACTGTAACTCATATTTTTCATTTGATATTTTTGTTCAGTGTACCTCCAGGAAGCCCTTAGCTTATGACCGTTTTAATATGGGGTTGTAAGAGCATATATTTTTCTCAGTGACTTGTACTTGTTCTTCCAGGCCTTCTTTGCAGGCATGCTGAAAGTGCGAGGGAACATCATGCTGAGCCAGAAGCTGGAGGTGATCCTTAAAGACTATGCTAAACTGTGAGGTTGAGCGAAAGGAGAACCACTCAGTTATCTAACATGTTTGTTTCACCTGAGGTAGCAGAAGCCACATCATTGTTTTAACACCATCCAGAGAGCCAATAAATCAGCACAATGTTATTTTCTTTTTTTTCAAATTGCAATTTGACCTGGATTTCAATGCATCATATCTGGTGAAATAACCTAAATGAGAGTTAAAATGCTATTTCAACAAGTAGCCACATTACACTGAGTGTTAGCTCGGGCTGCGATCATGATTTTTACTTTAACGCTGATGAAATGTATAGGGACGTTTATTAAACAGCTTTGATGGTTAAGATAGTGCTGAATGGGGCCAATAAATTACTGGGACAAACTGTACATGAACAATATACTATAGTGTCAACTGGGGATGCTTGCTGTATTCCAGGGCAATGAAAAGGCTAGCAGAACCTGTCTGCTGTGATCCATCTTTTCACTAAAATTGCATTTGTGCTCCCAGATTAGGCATAGTTTAAGTGTCCTGACTTCCCTAAAATCCAATGTAACCCACATTAACAAGTGTTGGCTTGGTGTAACATGCTACACTAGTTTAATAAATCTTACGCACTTTCATCATGTGGCTTCTGATGGGGATAAACTTTAATACCCTTTAATCAAGGTTTCAAACAGACAAGTGTACATTACAATTAGTTGCTTTATTATATTACACTTGTAAATCTGACTTAATCAACATATTCATAAAATTAGCTTTCTGAGCATATTCACAGTGTAAAGGAAGAAAAACATGGAACCCCTATTGTATGATGGTTCTAGTTAAATACTCATCCCTTGTCTGCAATAGCATATTACACTAAGCAATTTAACATTTCCTACGCATTGTTGATTAAAGATTTTATTCAATTACTATGCAGTGAAATGTGTTTTACAGGGACAGCCATAGTTGTACTGCACCCTGGGAGGAAATTAGGGTTAAGTGCCTTGCTCAAGAGCACAGCGACCTTTCGGTTACTGGCCCAATGCTCTAACCATAAATCAATGTACTTTGATTATATCTGCATCATGATCAGGCACTATTGTTTAAACACAATCCTTAAATATTACTGGTATTTCACAGAATTGTCTTCATAAAGCAGGACTTGCTAAAACATCACAGTAAAGTTGTGAGGTGTAGTTTGTTCTATTTACAGAATGCAATAACTATTTTATTAAGAAAGCCTTTTCTCTAGCTTATACCCCAAATATAGATTTGTCTACAGCAGCTGTGACAATATGCCAAGGGGATGAAGTTATTGGGAATAATAGATATCACAATATACATGGGCCTAGATTCAATCTAAGTTACAAGGTCATTTCCTGAAGGCAATGCATTTTGTAAAAATAAAAAGCTATTGTTCAAACCACACAAGTACCCACATTCCTTTTCTACCTATCAGATGTGATTGGTCAAAAGACCAATTAGTGGATAAGATAATTGGGCTGCTTGTCTAAATGCATCCTCACTGACAAGCTAGTTAACCAGTTTGTAAAGTCAATTTCATGTTAGCAAAGGTAAATCCACAATTTAAGTGACGTATCTATGCATTTGTGGTTGATTTGGGGATGAGTGCTATGTTGAGTAAGAAACTGTTTTATTCCAAGACACTCATTGAAATTAGTGCTCTTTCTCTTATTGGCTAAAGAATAGGGTGCTTACATGGTGTTACTATAAGCTACTTGATAGTTACAGCAAATAATGAAGGGGAAGAACAGACCAATTATATTGGGTTTCCCTGATAAGTGGGTCCTTAAAGCTATGTGTGTACCTCAAAATGAAGATCACTTGATTGGTCAATTGCACACAAGGTTCAACCAGAACTAAATACCACTCAACAATACCTAGGGGAAATGGGTGCAGTACCAGTATGAGTTAGATTTATAAGGACACATCACCACTGTTTGAATCTAGACCACAACAATACTAAACAGAATATTATACTTAAGGCTTGGCTTGCTCTCTGGGATCTAAACTATGCACTGCATATCATTTTACCTTATGAGCAAACAAAGCGAATTCCTTATGATTCAATAATGTGCTTTATATCAACTGGCCTTAACTCAAGCAAGCAGGGATGTCAGTATTTTACAGTCTTAAAATGGATGCAGAGCACTGTAGAAACACCTGACATCCCAAATCATACACTGCACAGATCATCTCATCTCTACATGACTCATCTTGACATGTAAGATTCCAATATGATGATTGCCTTAGAAAAGTGATCACTGGTGAGAGGAGGAAGCTTGCGTCCGTTTTTGAGTGTCCTCTCCTTGTGCAGACAGACAGTCAGTCCCTCCACACTCATCCTGCAGTAACTTGTGCAAACAAAGGCAGTCTTGGTCACGTAAACCAAAAGCTGAGGCTGTGCTTAGTTAGCTAAATGATGAACTTGACGTCGTTCTTCAGGTTGCCATTGTTGACGCTGAAGCGGTCAGGGAGAATCCTCATCTTCATGGTACCGTCGGCGCCACACGAAAAGATGTGGTTGGCCGGGCCCACCTCGATCTGCATCACGCCCGTGCCCAGATTCCGGAACAGGGACTGGCGAGCGTGCTCGTTGGGGAACTGATGCAGTAAGCACTGCATGGACAGGCTCCACACCTGCAACATCACACCACAGTCAGGGTTGGAGCAACCTTTTTGTTATTTTTGCATACGATTTATGAATTTAAGTCTTTAACATGCTATACAGGGGTTTACCAAATATCTATTGTAATCCTGATTTTGCAATAGGCTGCTCCCACCACCCTACTCCCCTTGAACCTCCCAAAATCCACCCATAAACCTACCCTATACCGATCCACAACCGTTGTTTTTGACCCATCCTAACCCAGTCACCTGGAAAGAATAAACACGCAACAGCTGCAGTGAGGGGGACTATGTGGCTAGTGAGGGAGGGAGGGCACCTTGATGTTGCCCTCGGCAGAGCCGCTGATGAAGCTGCCCTCGGTGGGGTCCACAGCCAGGGCCTTGACAGGGGAGTCGTGGGCCTGGAAGCTCTGGCGCTGGTGCCTGTGGGGGAGCTCCAACACGCTGATCCAGCCCTTCCTGCCACCTGTGATCAGAAGCTGCTGCCTGGGGGCCAGCGACAGCACCGTGGCCCCCGACTCATGACAACTAAAGGCTGCAGAGAGAGGAGAGGGGCCAAATAGGAACAACTGAGCTACATTTAACTTGGCTACTCTCTGTATTATTGTTGATGATGTACTGGCTTCAATAGAAAGAGCCAGTGTTGGAGGACTCACTGTGGAGGCACTAGACTGTTAATAGTGTTGTGGAGGACTCACCGTGCACTAGACTGTTAATAGTGTTGTGGAGGACTCATAGTGTTGTGGAGGCACTAGACTGTTAATAGTGTTGTGGAGGACTCACCGTGCACTAGACTGTTAATAGTGTTGTGGAGGACTCACCGTGCACTAGACTGTTAATAGTGTTGTGGAGGACTCACCGTGCACTAGACTGTTAATAGTGTTGTGGAGGACTCACCGTGCACTAGACTGTTAATAGTGTTGTGGAGGACTCACCGTACTAGACTGTTAATAGTGTTGTGGAGGACTCACCGTGCACTAGACTGTTAATAGTGTTGTGGAGGACTCACTAGACTGTTAATAGTGTTGTGCACTAGACTGTTAATAGTGTTGTGGAGGACTCACCGTGCACTAGACTGTTAATAGTGTTGTGGAGGACTCACCGTGTACTAGACTGTTAATAGTGTTGTGGAGGACTCACCGTGCACTAGACTGTTAATAGTGTTGTGGAGGACTCACCGTGCACTAGACTGTTCATTGGATTCACCAATGTATCCCAAAGACACACATTCCTATGGAGACAAAACAAAGCATTTACTTACAGCGCATTAGACCAACTGAAACAGGCACTCTATAACATCAGCCCATTTGGTCCCCAGTGAAGTGATTGAGAGGTTTGATCACATGGCTCTGTAGCAGGGCTACGAAGCAGGGCTACGAAGCAGGGCTACGCAGTGTACCTGTTGTCTGTTGACAGCCCTGCTGTGGCTATGAGGGAGGATGAGCCCACGAACACAAAGTCGTGAGCCGTCTTATTATGGCACTGCAATGTCTGTGGAGGGAAGAACATCACCAATAAACAACAACGTTACCATACAGTAGGAGGCACAGCTAACTGCCAAAATAAAGTGTACATCAACATAGAGCGTACTAATAGGGCATTGGGCCACCACTAGCCGCCAGAACAGCTTCAATGCATCTTGGGATAGATTCTATAAGTGTCTGGAACTCTATTTGAGGGATGAGCTGCCATTCTTCCACAACAAATTCCATCATTTGGTGTTTTGTTGACGTTGTTGGAAAACGCTGTCTCAGGCGCCGCTCCAGAGTCTCCCATAAGAGTTCAATTGGATTGAGATCTGGTGACTGAAACGGCCAGGGCATATGGTTTACATCGTTTTTATGCTCATCAAACCATTCAGTGACCACCCTTGCCGTGTGGATGGGGGATTTGTCATTCTGACCATTTTTATACATGACCCTAAGCATGATGGGATGTTAATTGCTTAATTAACTCAGGAACCACAACTGTGTTGAAGCACCTGCTTTCAATATATGTTATATCCTTCATTTACTCAAGTGTTACCTTTATTTTGGCAGTTACATGTAGACAGAGACAGACAGGCGCTTTTTGTTCCTACCAGGTAGGGTTTAGGGGTGTTCCCAGTCGTATTGGTCTGCCATAGACGTAGGGCTCCGTCAGCGTCAACGATACCAAACTGGACAACACAGCGTAGAGATGACCATATTAGGAAGATCATTCAAATAAGGAGTAAAAGTCATATTATGTCCAGCAACTACATCATTCCTCAGCAGTAGCCATGTTGTTGAGGGACTGAGTTGGGCGGGGAAAACGTTACTTGGTGAATAATTAAATGTAAACTAAATATGCGTTCCAGCGCAGTACTTTTGACCAGATTCTAATGAGCCCTGGTCAAAAGTAGTGCACTATAAAGGGAAATTGGGAATAGGGTGCAAATGGGGAAAGAAAATGTAGTCACCTTGTTTCCTTGGTGGTTGAATCGTATTCGTGTGACTCTGGAATTGCCTGGACTTCGGAAGCAGATAATCTGCTGAGAGTGGCCCCACTCAAACATCCGGACACTTCCGTCCTGCGCTCCTGTTAAGTCTGAGGGAGGAAGGGACTTGGTAAACAAAACCACAACAATAGGATTCTCCAATCCCAATGTAGTATTGACAATAAAAGGATGTGTGTATCTTCTTGGAATATTAGCACAAGGCAAGGATGATAACATCAAGGTCTAAACAAAATAGACATGGTACACATAACTAGCATGTGTGGCAGTTTCAGTCATTGTATACAAGCAGGAAAGAAGTTACATCTACTTACAGTAAGGCAAGGTTGGGTGGGAGGTCATCCTTCTCACGTTGTTGATGTTCCTTTTGATGAGCTGCACCAGGAAATAAAAGGACAAGATACTCAACAAGACACACGAGTAGAATGTACTGCATTGTGCTCAATATCAGTGGCAAAAAAAAGAAAAAGGAACCGCAGTAAAAGCTCTATCGGCCTCACCACGGCAGCGCCTCTCCCCGTCTGCAGGCCCCCGAGCCAGGGCATGTTGATGGGCGTCCCTAGGCTGCTGTGGGTATAGGGGGTGGTGCCGTGGAGGGTGTTGAAGTCATCCCGGGCCTGGATCACCAGGAAGTCATCACTAGTGTGAGAGTGCGTGTGTGAAAGAGAGAGAGAGAGAGAGTGAAGAGTTTGAGAGGACACTCCCAGACAGAACAGTATTAACACAGTGCTGACTGCATCCAAGAGCTTCAGGCTTTTACTTCTTGCCAATTTAAACATCTCTGATATGGTCAATAGGAGGTATTCAGCAGCCAAATCACAGGTAGGGACACAGAGGGACACTCAAAGGTCCTACACAACTCTAGAAGACACTTTATTTTCATGTTTGGGTAATTGAGATCCGGGCTCACCTTTTGGCCTCGGCCTCCGTATCGTCATCGATCCACGTCAGAATCTGAGTGGCCAAGATGGAGGACACGTCCAGCTCCTGGATGTCATGAGTGGAGGCCATGACTAAGCAGTTCCGATTAGCCTGGGACACAGAGAGAATAGAGAAAGAGGAGAGAAATCCAAAATCAGTCCTTCCACTTCCCACAGCCTATTGAGCCAATGTGACACCTTGCTAGTCTAACATAACGACGCAGATGTCTCCTGTGGAGAACATGCGGAGAACAGACGTCTCGTGTGGAGAACGTGCGTAGAACAGACGTCTCCTGTGGAGAACGTGCGTAGAACAGACGTCTCCTGTGGAGAACGTGCGTAGAACAGACGTCTCCTGTGGAGAACGTGCGTAGAACAGACGTCTCCTGTGGAGAACGTGCGTAGAACAAGACGTCTCCTGTGGAGAACGTGCGTAGAACAAGACGTCTCCTGTGGAGAACGTGCGTAGAACAGACGTCTCCTGTGGAGAACGTGCGTAGAACAGACGCGTGGAGAACAGACGTCTCCTGTGGAGAACGTGCGTAGAACAGACGTCTCCTGTGGAGAACGTGCGTAGAACAGACGTCTCCTGTGGAGAACGTGCGTAGAACAGACGTCTCCTGTGGAGAACGTGCGTAGAACAGACGTCTCGTGTGAAGAACATGTGTAGTACCTTGTTGATGGCGAAGGCTGTAATGATGTCCGAGTCCTTGTGGATGATCCGGGCCTTGCCTCCGGGGTAGCCCAGATCTGCCTCGCTCTGTAGAGCAATGCATGAATCATTACAGTCTCTGCATGTCTGAATCATTATACAGTCTCTGCCCGTCTGAATCATTTCAGTGTGACCTAAAGGAAGTGGTGGGAGATGAATGGACGACGTATGCCTGTTTGCAGTAGGAGGGTGTGTATCTCTAACAGAGCCTTGCCTCAGGACTACAGGGTGGGAGACTAGAGCATCAAGAACCCACAGTTATCAGCATTAGTGCCATTTTCAACCTCTGGAGACAATGCTCAGCACACGAGGCTCAGCAAACCCACTGAGATGGGCGTCTTATTGTATAATATAAAAGGGGTGTATTGACACGAGACGCCGAACGGAGGCTTTCACAGAACATTAGGTTGAATTACATTCTACATCACAATTAATTAAATGGTAAATACCACATTTCCTCTCAGAGAGTGTTCGGCTTGACTATGAGATCTAAATATGGTGACTTGCCATTTTCACATAGTACTTCATCTTAACCCGACGATCATTCAACGTGACACTCTGGGCCTGCTAATCAGAACCTATTGGACTTCATGACAGTCTTATTCTCCTCAGCACATTCTGTGGAATTAGTTTGTGATGAACTATGGCAACCTAATCACTGTATAGACTAGGAAAAGGCTTTATCACAGAGTACAGAACATGCGTTTTATGTCATAATTTTACCGTCCAAAAACTCTGAAAGTGTAAAATCACAACATATACCGTATATATAGTTAATTTAGTCTTCGATCTAGTCTACTGTATAACATTCAGATAAAAGCATGGCAATGTCTTTCATGTAGCTCTATACCATGACAGTATAAACATGGTTTGGTTCTTTATGAAGCTGTTCATTACAAAATTCATACAAATCTCAGATTGCCTAATGAAAGCAATGCACATGCATTTGTTAGCTCATGCTAACAAGATTTCAATAAAACCAATGCAGCTTTTTGAAATGAGCCAAATTGCTTAACTAATTGGTTCAACTTGGGAAATTTGCCAAATGAATAATGCGCTGGGAAAGTGTGACATTCACTTCCGTGTTTTATTTGTTCCGTTTTTTAAATGGTCTTCAAGTGCAAAAAGCACAAAATGCAATGTAAAACCTTCATAAAATGCATTTGATATACAGTGCATCTGGAAAGTATTCAGACCCCTTGACTTTTTCCACATTTTGTTACGTTACAGCCTTATTCTAAAATGTATTCAATTGTTTTTTTTTAAATGCACACAACTGTCTATATAAGGTCCCACAGTTGACAGTGCATGTCAGAGCAAAAACCAAGCCATGAGGTCAAAGGAATGGTCCGTAGAGCTCCGAGACAGGATTGTGCCGCATTAAAGGTCCCCAAGAACACAGTGGCCTCCATCATTCTTAAACCACCAAGACTGACCGGGGGGCCAGCTCTAGGAAAACAGCGCAATCGAGGGAGAAGGGCCTTGGTAAGGTAGGTGACCAAGTAGCACAGCGATCTAAGGCACTGCATCTCAGTGCAAGAGGTGTCACTACAGTCCCTGGTTAGAATCCAGGCTGTATCACATCCGGCCATGATTGGGAGTCCCATAGGGTGGTGCCAATTGGCCCAGCGTTGTCCAGGTTTGGTCGGGGTAGGCCGTCATTGTAAATAAGAATTTGTCCTTAACTGACTTGCCTCGTTATATGATGGTTAAATGTAATCATTATTTTTGTTTTAACCCGATGGTCACTCTGATAGAACTCTAGACTTTCTCTGTGGAGATGGGAGAACCTTCAAGAAGGCCAACCATCTCTGCAGCACTCCACCAATCAGGCCTTTATGGTAGAGTGGCCAGACAGAAGCTACTCCTCAGTAAAATGCACATGACAGGCCACTTGGTGTTTGTCAAAAGGCACCTCAAGACTCAAGATTCTCTAATCTGATGAAACCAAGATTAAACTCTTTGGCCTGAATGCCAAGCGTCACGTCTGGAGGAAACCATCCCTATGGTGAAGCATGGAGGCGGCAGCATCATGCTGTGGGGATGTTTTTCAGCGGCAGTGACACTAGTCAGGATTGAGGCAAAGATGAACGGAGCAAAGTACAGAGAGATCCTTGATGAACATCTGCTCCATAGCGCTCAGGACCTCAGACTGGAGCGACGGTTCACCTTCCAACAGGACAACGACCCTAAGCACACAGCAAAGATAAGGCAGGAGTGGCTACGGGACAAGTCTCTGAATGTCCTTGAGTGGCCCAGCCAGAGGCCGGACTTGAACATCTCTGGAGAGACCTGAAAATAGCTGTGCAGCAACGCTCCCCATCCAACCTGGCAGAGCTTGAGAAGCTCTGCAGAGAGGAAGTCCCCAAATACAGGTGTGGAAAGCTAGTAGCATCATACCCAAGAAGACTTGAGGCCGTAATCACTGCCAAACAAAGTACTGAGTAAAGGGTCTGAATAGTTATGTAAATGTGATCGTTTTTTAAATTTGTAATAAATTAGCAAACAATTCTAAAAACTTGTTTTTGCTTTACCCTTATGGAGTATTGTGTGTAGATTGATAAAAATAAATAAAACATGTAATCAATTTTAGAATAAGGCTGTAACTTAAAATGAGGAAAAAGTCCATGGGTCTGAATACTTTCAGAAGGCACTGTGTGTGTGTGTGTGATACATACATAAACTCAGCAAAAAAAGAAACATCCCTTTTTCCTGTCTTTCGAAGATAATTCGTAAAACTTTACCATGCTTGTTGAATGAACCATAAACAGTTAATGAACATGTACCCGCGGAATGGTCGTTAAGACACATAACAGCTTACAGACGGTAGGCAATTAAGGTCACAGTTATGAAAACTAAAAGAGGCCTTTCTACTGACTTTGGAAAACAACAAAAGAAAGATGCCCAGCGTCCCTGCTCATCTGTGTGAATGTGCCTTAGAGATGCTGCAAGGAGGCATGAGGACTGCAGATGTGGCCAGGGCAATAAATTGCCATGTCTGTACTGAGACGCATAACACAGCGCTACAGGGAGACAGGATGGACAGCTGATCGTCCTCGCAGTGGCAGACCACGTGTAACAACATCTGCACAGGATCGGTACATCCGAACATCACACCTGCGGGACAGGTACAGGATGGCAACAACAACTGCCCGAGTTACACCAGGAACGCACAATCCCTCCATCAGTGCTCAGACTGTCCGCAATAGGCTGAGAGAGGCTGGACTGAGGGCTTGTATGCCTGTTGTAAGGCAGGTCCTCACCAGACAAACCCACCGTCGCTGGACCAGACAGGACTGGCAGAAAGTGCTCTTCACTGACGAGTGGCGGTTTTGTCTCACCAGGAGTGATGGTTGGATTCGCGTTTATCGTCGAAGAAATGAGCGTTACACCGAGGCCTGTACTCTGGAGCGGGATCGATTTGGAGGTGGAGGGTCCGTCATGGTCTGGGGCAGTGTGTCACAGCATCATCGGACTGAGCTTGTTGTCATTGTAGGCAATCTCAACGCTGTGCGTTACAGGGAAGACATCCTCCTCCCTCATGTGGTACTCTTCCTGCAGGCTCATCCTGACATGTCCCTCCAGCATGACAAAGCCACCAGCCATACTGCTCTGTTCTGTGCATGATTTCCTGCAAGACAGGAATGTCAGTGTTCTGCCACAGCCAGAGAAGAGCCTGGATCTGAACCACATTGAGCACGTCTGGGACCTGTTGGATCAGAGGGTGAGGGCTAGGGCCATTCCCCCCCAGAAATGTCAGCGAACTTGCAGGTGCTTTGTGGGAAAGTGGGGTAACATCTCACAGCAAGAACTGGCAAATCTGGTGCAGTCCATGAGGAGGAGATGCACTGCAGTACTTAATGCAGCTGGTGGCCACACCAGATACTGACTGTTGCTTTTGATCCCCTGCTTTTCAGGAACACATTATTCAATTTTTGTTAGTCACATGTCTGTGGAACTTGTTCAGTTTATGTCTTAGTTATTGAATCTTATGTTCATTCACATGTTAAGTTTGCTGAAAATAAACACATTTGACAGCGAGGACATTTCTTTTTTTGCTGAGTTTACATACATACATATAAATAAATAAAGTGCCAGTCAAAACCTTATGAATTTCATGATATAATCTTGAAGTCAAGTTAAAAACAGAAAAATCGGACATGGAAGTGGACGCGGAAATAGGTGACATTTTCCCAGCGTAAAACACAGGTGTCAATTAAAAACAGAAAAAAAAACTGAAATAATTTTACTGGTCAATGAGCATGATAATTACAACCCATAAACCCCCACCACCAAAATTATCCAAAGCAGTACCTGGTTACAGCTAGGCTCCTCCATCCCTGAACATTTGTCATTTTCATTGAGGTCCTCAACCGACTTAATTATTTGAGAAGCCCCCCAAGACATCAGACAAAACAATGTGATGAATCATGCAGAGTCAACAGGAAACACAATCTAGAATTAGACGGTTAATTATCAGGGTTTAAGAACAATATTATTCACCAGAAATCCACAAAGTAACAGACAATTAGGATATAAATACAGGAACCATGCAAAACAAAAGCACAAATGCGTCAACAGGGATAGAAAAAGTTAATGACGCTCTCTGGGACTAGAAGTGATGTTTTAGGTATTATTCAATGGGAGATGTTATTTAGTGACAGTGTGCAATGTGTCAGTGCTCAGACTGCTCAGCTGTCTGCATGCGGTGGGTGGGTGGGTGGGTGAAGTGGAGCGGTAGCTACCTCGTTTTGGTTTCGTTTCTTGGTGAAAATATTGCGGATGAACGTTTCCTGCACCTCTTCCTGTTTGACCAGGTACTGCCACAGCCTCTTCACAGGCAGGGCAGAGTGGTGACTGGACCTGTAGCCACACAACACTCCCTTCGGTTATACAGCTCACTTACAAAAGGCATTTATGACGTTGTGTGGATCATACCAGTGTGTACCGAAAACCTACATTTACAGCAGTGGTCACTAACCTTTTCGGAGTCAAGATCACTTTTGATGTCAAAAACCAAGCCTAGATCTGACACTCAGATTTATTTAGAACAGGACTTGTAATGCGCATATGCAACATTAACTTAATAAAAACAGTTCTGTAGGAAAGTTTTGTGCAGTAGGACCGATCCATTATCACAGCATATTGACTATGCTTGGCCTGCCAATATTGTTCTTCTCAGATCATATTATATTTTAAAACTCAATCTTTTATAACAAATTAGATAATTTGTTGTATCAGTTGGGAGGCACAGCTGAGAATAAATTGAAATAATTAGCTTTTTTATTTTACTGGACTGATGGTCAGTCTCAGTGGTGGGAGAGAGAAGCAGAGGGTCCATCCCTCACTGTCCTCTCGTTTTCTCTGGTGAAACTGACCAGAGAGAGGAGACACTGTCTTCCTCCTGATGGCCCAACTTGAGACACACCACATTATTTCTGTCTCATGCACAAATTCATGTTGTTCCTATGACCAGAGAAAGTGAAATATCCCTTGATATTAAAATATACACGACGAGCTGCTAATAATACAAATACTGGCCCATCGATACACTTGGCTACTCATGTACTGCAGCTGCAGTGCTGGTTGTAGCGTGAGTGGAAGTAGCGAGAAACACGTTTTATGTTCTGTAAAAGTGCTGAATAAAAACAGTGTTAAGTGTTGAATAAAAACGTAAACATGAAGTCACTTATAAAAACAGCAGCTCTTTGCTGTATTGTTTGACAGTCTCTCTCTGGTCGTGGTTTTAAAAGTTATGAGATCTCACGTAAGCTAGTATCAAACTCTACTGTTGGGTCGTGAAAGCTGTAGGCATGGTATTTTGAGCTATCCGACTGGCCAGATCAGTAGGCACACTTGATTTAGCTCTCCTGGTCCATCTGGTAGGCGGAGTTTGTCCCTTCAGACAAATTAAATGGTTCAAAATGGGAACACTTCGCCTAACTAGCACGGAGGGCCTCTGAATCAAGTGCACCTACCATCAACCTCGCAAGACGAATAGAACAAAAAAAATAGCGCGCAAGGCTTTGGGGAACAGCATCGTTGGCTTTTCTACAGAAATGCGCCCTGATGATCGACTAGGAATGCGCCCTGATGATCGACTAGGAATGCGCCCTGATGATCAACCAGTCGAATGCAATTGACCGGTTGGTGACCACTGATTTACAGAATGTTATGGCAAACATATCAATATACAGAGAATTCCTGTTTGGCACTCACCTGAAGGGTGTGTTGGAGGGCTCAAACAGGGCTTTGTGTCTGAGGATGGCGGGGCCCGAGGCAGCCGTCTCGTCCAGAGGGTGTGTGGAGATGTACTTGGAGGGCGGCCCCCCGAAGATCTCCAGCCTCTTCAGCAACACCTGCTCCCAACGCTGGAGGGTCTTCAGCACCGCGTGACACAGAGGAGAGCCCACAGGTAGATCTAAGAGAAACACACAAACACTAGGTGACATTAACAACAGTACGTTCAGAGACGTGAGACTTCACAAAAAGGGCAGGCAGTTATCTAAAAGGGAGTCTGGTTCAATATCACAAAATCCCTCTCTTTGTTTGGACTTCACAAGCACTAATGCTTCCAACTAAAATGAAGGCTAGTTGTCATTAGTGTACGGTACCTAGTAGGTCGTGTCCTGCCATGGGGTAGAATGACTTCAGGTTGCCTAGGACCAGCTGGACCATGGCCAGACGCATCAGACACCAACTGGACACACACACACACACACACACACACACACACACACACACACACACACACACACACACACACACACACACACACACACACACACAATTGTTATGTCTAACCATCACTGACAAGAGTAACGTCTATTTGCTTTGATAGTGCTGCCCACCGACTGTACCTGTAGGAGTTGGGATTGGAATGTTCTCGGCTAGGAGAGTTGGGGTCAAAGTCTCCAAACTCGTCTTCATCATCATCATCATCCTCGTCCTGACTGCCCTGGCTCTCCTCCGAGTCGTACTCCACCCTGCTCTCTGACGGAGGGAGGAAAGGCTGTGGGAGGAGGAGGAAAAACACTATAAACACAGACATACAGTTGAAGTCGGAAGTTTACATACACCTTAGCCAAGTACATTTAAAATAAGTTTTTCACAATTCCTGACATTTAATCCTAGTAAAAATTCCCCGTCTTAGGTCAGTTAGGATCACCACTTTATTTTAAGAATGTGAAATGTAAGAATAATAGTAGAGTGATTTATTTCAGCTTTTATTTATTTCATCACATTCCCAGCGGGTCAGAAGTTCACATACACTCAATAAGTGTTTGGTAGCATTGCCTTTAAATAGTTTAACTTGGATCAAACATTTTGGGTAGCCTTCCACAAGCTTCCCACAATAAGTTGGGTGAATTATGGCCCATTACTCATTCCTTCCTCCTGAACTGGTGTAACCGAGTCAGGTTTGTAGGCCTCTTTGCTCGCACACACTTTTTCAGTTCTGCCCACAATTTTTTCTATAGGATTGAGGTTTGGGCTTTGTGATGGCCACTCCAATAAACTTGACTTTGTTGTCCTTAAGCCATTTTGCCAAAACTTTGGAAGGATGCTTGGGATCATTGTCCATTTGGAAGACCCATTTGCGACCAAGCTGACTGATGTCTTTGAGATGTTGCTTCAATATATCCCCATAATTTGCCTCCCTCATGATGCCATCTATTTTGTGAAGTGCACCAGTCCCTCCTGCAGCAATGCACCCCTGCAACATGATGCTGCCACCTGCGTGCTTCCCGGTTGGGATGGTGTTCGTCGGCTTGTAAGCCTCTCCCTTTTTCCTCCAAACATAACGATGGTCATGATAGCCAAACAGTTCCATTTTTGTTTCATCAGACCAGGGGACATTTCGCCAAAAAGTACGATCTTTGTCCCCATGTGCAGTTACAAACCGTAGTCTGGCTTTTTATATGGCGGTTTTGGAGCAGTGGCTTCTTCCTTTCTGCACGGCCTTTCAGGTTATGTTGATATAGGACTCGTTTTACTGTGGATATAGATACTTTTGTACCCGTTTCCTCCAGCATCTTCACAAGGTCCTTTTGCTGTTGTTCTGGGATTGATTTTCACTTTTCGCACCAAAGTACGTTCATCTCTAGGAGACAGAACGCATCTCCTTCCTGAGCCCATGATGTCGTGCAAAGAGGCACTGGGTTTGAAGGTAGGCCTTGAAATACATCCACAGGTAAGCCTCCAATTGACTCAAATGATGTCAATGAGTCTATCAGAAGCTTCTAAAGCCATGACATCATTTTCTGGAATTTTCCAAGCTGTTTGAAGGCACAGTCAACTTAGTGCATGTAAACCTCTGACCCACTGGAATTGTGATACAGTGAATTATAAGTGAAATAATCTGTCTGTAAACAACAGACTTGCCAAAACTATAGTTTGTTATTAACAAGAAATGTGTGGAGTGGTTGAAAAACTAGCTTTAAATGACTCCAACCTAAGTGTATGTAAACTTCTGACTTCAACTGTACATACATGTTAGAATGAGCTGAATGACTGGGTATTTTAGAGGGGCATGGTTTAAGTGAACTATGAACATGGAAGTGTACACTACTACGGTACCTTTGCGATAAAGTAGTCCCAGATGCTGAGCTCCGGGGGGACAAAGTGCTCTTTGAAGATGGAGGTCTCTTGCTCCACCACAGGGCTGGTTGGGCTGGAGGTCTCTGGCCCCTCTCTGGAGGCACTGCGTGGCGACGACGACAGCAGCTTGAAGCGCCTAGGCTTCCTATCGAACTCCTCATTGGCTGCTGAGACAACCACACACATGCCATATTTATTGGACATACTGGACTTATAATATTACGGATAATATTGAGACAAACAAGAGCTGCAGTGTGTGTAGACTGTTGTTCCAGCCCAGCTGTAATACGCCTGATTCAACCAATCACAATCTTCAACAGATCTTTGAATCAGGGGTGAAGGCTGCCCACACAGCTCCGAGTTGCCCACCCTTGCATTACAGTTACATCAGCCTCTACATCTGACACACACACACACACACACACACACACACACACACACACACACACACACACACACACACACACACACACACACACACCTGGAGGTGACTTGTCCTTACTGGGCTTCTCTGTGATGGGGGTACGCGCCCCCCCTCCGAACACAGCCACCCACAGCTTGCTGTTGAGCGGGTGGGCCACGATGCGGAACAGCTCGTTGCTGGAGTGAGTGGCCAGGCCGTGCACAAACAGGCTGAGGAAGACGGCCGTCAGGATCTCACACAGTAACACGGCCAGGCCTGGCTGGCTCTCCTCACCAGCAGAGTTCAACAGGCGGATCAGGGTACTGATACCTGACACACAGAGACCGTGAGGGAGTGCGAGTGAATGAATTGACTAGAATTAAAGAATCACTTTATTTAAAAAAACATTTCAGTATGTTGTTCATTAGTCCACTGTTGATATAGTCCCAACAAATGTTTTTTTTTTAGATGGAGCACTTTTACTGATGTAAAAGGCATCACACTTCTTTGCTTTTTAATAAAAGAACAAAATACTAATTAACAAAATATTAACTAATTGTAATTAACAAAATACTAATTAACAAAATACAAAAATGTGTTTGTGTTTAAAGTGATCCTTTACAAGTTGTTTGTTTAGGACTGTGGTGTTAAAGGGGCAATCTGCAATTGCTACATACATTTGACTTCTACATTAATACTATGTACCCATTGATTTTTGAAGAATATTACTTAGAAATGCTTCATAAGATTAGTTCAACAATCTTAACCGATCAGAAGCCAAAATAGATGTTTTTTTTATTCCAATGTTTGTAAACAAACACTATCGCCTCAAGCCATGGTTGAAACTGTCATGTTGATGTCATGGATGGTCAGTCCTTGCATCCCATAGCAGTCTATGAATTTGAGAGTGGTTACATTTGTCCAGACCCATCCCTCAGCGGGGACTACACTTTGTTATTATTTGAACTGCAGATTGCCCCTTTAATGTAGCAATCAAGCAATGGTTCTCCAAACAGGGTACAATTTCTGTGAAATGAAGTGAAAACTGGTGGAAGTAAAGTGGGATTACCTGGCCACTGTGCTGGGTGGGTGTTGGGCAGTACAGTCTCCTCCATGCTCACAGTGCGTACAGAGTGGTGCTGGAAGGAGAGGATACTCTGGTACACTATCCCAGTGAACTGGTTCACATGGCTGGGAGGAGAGAAAGACAAGGAAGTACACCCACTCAGTCATTTAGCAAGAAGGAAGGGGACGTTCCATTAAACAAGGGATTATCAACCAGGGTAAACTGCGACGTGTACATAGGCCTATATGGAGCGGACTGTAAATGTTTTAACTTCTCTGAATCCAGAGAACAGCAGACCCATTTAACACATAAAACACTAATACACTGCTGTGGCTCCTCACCCTCTGGTTACAATAAAGAATTCAGGAGATCTATAGATGAAGCGCAGAAGTGTATTCTGACATCAAAGAGCCTTCTCTAGATATTTAATGAGTTGGGAGGCAGAGTTCCATCTCTCACAAGGGGGATATACAGCTCTCTCAACATGATGGTTCTATTTCAGTATACTGACGGGTATATTAGAGTGCATTGTATATCTACTAAGTCCTCTATTAAGCTTGCATGAAAGAGCTGATTCCTGTCACATAACACAGAATTGAGTTACTGGAAGTGTACAGGCTAAATCTGCAATATTAGAACATAAAGTGCTTCTTTAGTGGACAGGGCAGGTTGAAAAGGGCCGTGAAACTGCAACATGAAAAGCCAGCGTTCGAAGCCTTTCACGTTCGCCAGATGGAATCACCTACCATGAGTTGAATTTAGAGTCAACGTTTCGACAAACCTCTAACACGACTGCGGCGTGAGTTTTCATTAGCATAACAAAAGCGGAGTGTTGAATTAGAAAAAGCTAATTTAGTCGGACTGCACCGCTTCATTCTCCACACGAGAGGGGGAACTGTTGGGCATGGCTCACAACAAAGTCCTTACTCATTTACAGATCTGTGAGCTTTGAAATGCCAAGGTCAGGCGGAGGGCCGGGCGGGCGCAGTCACGTGATTCCTATTTTAAGGTCATTCAACTATTAGATGAGACAAAGAAAAAAGCCTTTTCTCTACTTTTTAACGTCATACACTTTTCTCCTTGTAGTATAGTACAGCTGTTAAGAGAATCAAAAAACAGGACAAGGTTTTAATGATCATTATCCCAACATTATCATACACATACACTGCCAGGCAGATTCTCAAAATCAGATGCATGGTGCAGTTGAAATGTCTGAACTGTTGCCTAATGTGCATTTCCCAGCATGCTGTTGGTTGTGAGCCGTTCTAGTACAGAGATCAGGAGCTCAGATCAAAGTTGGCGGCGTTAGGATTCAGACTAACCTGTGGTTGTGGCCATCGCAGAGACACTGGTATATGCAGGCGGACAGCGAGGCTGCCAGTGTGTGCATCACATAGATCTGGGAGAGCAGGAGGTATGAGACACATTAGGAGCAGCAGAACAGCACCATCAACTCACCTTATATTACCAGTGATATCCATCTATCACAATATCTCCACTAAAACACTTCTGATAAGATATGACCCATGTCAAATTCACAGCACATTACCGCCCCTGTCAAATTCACAGCACATTACCGCCCCTGTCAAATTCACAGCACATTACCGCCCCTGTCAAATTCACAGCACATTACCGCCCCTGTCAAATTCACAGCACATTACCGCCCCTGTCAAATTCACAGCACATTACCGCCCCTGTCAAATTCACAGCACATTACCGCCCCTGTCAAATTCACAGCACATTACCGCCCCTGTCAAATTCACAGCACATTACCGCCCCTGTCAAATTCACAGCACATTACCGCCCCTGTCAAATTCACAGCACATTACCGCCCCTGTCAAATTCACAGCACATTACCGCCCCTGTCAAATTCACAGCACATTACCGCCCCTGTCAAATTCACAGCACATTACCCCCCTGTCAAATTCACAGCACATTACCCCCCCACATCCACCCCGCACAACCAACACAAGTACCACTCTGATCTCTCAACATGCTCTTTGTTTGGAGCACACAGCATGACGATAGCCTTGGCTGGCGCACGTGTGTCTGACCTCGTTGTTGACGACGTCTGGGTGTGGCGGGGAGTCCAGTGCGTTGATGGTGTGCAGGATGTCGTGGGTGAGGTTGGTCAGATGGACAATGGGGTTGGCCACAACTGTCTTGGCACTGGCAGTGCAGGCCAGCAGGAGAGGAATGGAGGCGTGGTGCAGGTAGGGGGCGACGGCTGACTGGACACCGTCATCCTGTGGACATAGAGTAGCGTGGCGTGAAGTGTGGCTCCAAGACTAACAGACAAAATACATAAACAACTGAGCTGGATCTGTCTGAGCTAACTGTGTGTGTGTGCTGAGCCATATGGCAGACTGAGCATCTACCACTATAACATTGTTTTTGACCCCCCCCCCCCCACACACACTTTTTATCTGAAATTATCATCACCAACTAAACTAAGTAACTTCTCATATAACAGTTTAAAATGTTTTGAGCTAGTAATGTCAATATTTATCTTTAGAAATGAGCTGACATACATAGACAATTTATGTAATGCAGCTTTGAATTTCACCCTTCTCCAAAAACAGGGGATTTCACCCTTCTCCAAAAACAGGGGATTTCACCCTTCTCCAAAAACAGGGGATTTCACCCTTCTCCAAAAACAGGGGATTTCACCCTTCTCCAAAAACAGGGGATTTCACCCTTCTCCAAAAACAGGGGATTTCACCCTTCTCCAAAACAGGGGATTTCACCCTTCTCCAAAACAGGGGATTTCACCCTTCTCCAAAACAGGGGATTTCACCCTTCTCCAAAACAGGGGATTTCACCCTTCTCCAAAACAGGGGATTTCACCCTTCTCCAAAACAGGGGATTTCACCCTTCTCCAAAACAGGGGATTTCACCCTTCTCAAAAACAGGGGATTTCACCCTTCTCAAAAACAGGGGATTTCACCCTCATTTTGAACTTTAGAGAGCCGCTCTCTTCTTCCGTTCTGACCAGTGCATCTTGCAAAAATGATTGCTGTCCTTGTTATGACATTTCATCTTTACCCTGTTCAGTTAAAAATGACCAAATGCACTGATTTTTTGAAGCAGAACTACCAAAAATATTTTGTATAGTGAACCTGGCAATCGAAAAGCCCCAATCATCAGTTAAATGTGCAATCAGCAGCAAGATGAGAGTTGTGTCCACGATGGTAGACTACACAGCCATGCTGGTAAAACACCATTTTCTACAGCGCATTTGGTAACAATGACATAGACAATTACATTGCTTGTCCCTAAAGCCTATGATTTATTATTGCTAAAGCCATTTTCCAAACATCTGAATGCTGAAGGTGTGAGGCAGATATAGCCTACACACATTGAAGCAGGGATGGGGACGGCCTACTTCTCGTTGGAGCGAGAAGCTGCTTCTCCTGCACCGTGCGCAGTTATCTGAATTTTAGATCAATGTCAAAAGCAGTTACGGGGATAAAAGTTCAATAGGTTGAAGGAGAGGACGCATCAACTCAGTCACAACATGAGGTATTTTCGTAATAAGGCAGGAAAAATAAGGAACAAAACACGTTAAGAACAGCCGATTGGGTTTTATTACCGATTAATGCTTCACTTGGATCAGTTTGGGATCCGCGGACCGATGCATTCGCATCTTAAACATTTCAACCAGTAAACGATGTGTATCGGCAAATTTTTACATCCCTAAAAAGAAAATGCAACAGAATTGCATCCTGGCTACTATTCTGCGGTTCACTCATCAGATCAGATGCTTTGATGTCAAACTTAAAGTAAGTCATCTCAGACAGAGGCGTTACTGTCATGTGGTATGACAGGAGCATCTGATGTTCCAAACACTCCACAGGAGAGCAGTGTTTGTGTGTTCCTGGTTTGGAGACTCGATGCTTGTCTCCCTATAAGTAGGACGAGACGTCAGAAGAGAATTGGAATCAGTCTTGTCTGTCAGACAGCCAGCCACTTACTACAGAAGTCACTGATTCCAACCATCAGCAAAACCCCAGCCCGGCAAACGCGAGGCTGAAACAAAATGGCAAGCTCCGCTTTCTTTGCTTCAGTTTTTGTGTTGCCCTTCCTTCGTATCCCTCAGAGAACTTGCTGTCAAGTACTGAAATGAAAGAGCCTTTTTCTTAAGTCTTGTTTACAACAAAGATACTTTTTTGTTAGAAGAGTTTTAATACTGCACTGAACAAAAATATATATAAACACAATGTGTAAAGTGTTGGTCCCATGTTTTGTTAGATGAAATAAAGTATCACATAAATGTTTAATACGCACAAGCTAATTTCTCTCAGATTGTGTGTTTACATCCCTGTTAGTGAGCATTTGAGCATTTCTCATTTGCCAAGTTAATCCATACACCTGACAGGTGTGGTATATCAATAATCTGATTAAACGGCATGATCATTACACAGGTGCACCTTGTGCTGGGGACAATAAAAGGCAACTCTAAAATGTACAGTTTTGTCACACAACACAATGCCACAGATGTCGAGGGAGCGTGCACTTGGCATGCTGACTGCAAGAATATCCACCAGAGCTGTTGCCAAAGAATTTAATATTAATTTCTCTACCATAAGTCGCCTCCAAAGTTGTTTTAGATAATTTGTCAGGAGGTCCAACCGGCCTCACAACCGCATACCACGTGTATGGCGTTGTGTGGGTGAGTGGTTTGCTGATGTCAACATTGTGAACAGAGTGCCCCATGGTCGCGATGGGGTTATGGTATGGGCAGGCATAAGCTACAGACAATGAACACAAATGCATTTTATTGATGGCAATTTTAATGCAAAGAGATACTGTGACAAGATCCTGAACTGGAATACTCTGTCGTACACATCAATCCAGAGCATCCCAAACATGCCCAATTGCTAACATGTCTGGTTAGTATGCAGGCCATGGATGAACTGGGACATTTTCATAGTCGTGCCATTCATCCACCGCCATCACCTCATGTTTCAGCATGATAATGCACAGCCCCATATTGCAAGGAACTGTACATAATTCCTGGAAGCAGAAAATGTCCCAGTTCTTCCATGGCCTGCATACTAACCAGACATGTTAGCAATTGGGCATATTTGGGATCCTCTGGATTGAGGATCAGTTCCCGCCAATATCCAGCAACTTTGCACAGCCATTGAAGAGGAGTGGGACAACATTCCACAGGCCACAATCAACAACCTGAGAAACTATGCGTAGGAGATGTGTCGCCCTGCATGATGCAAATGGTGGTCACACCAGATACTGACTGGTTCTGATCCACGCCCCTACCTTCTATTTTTAAGGTATCTGTGACCAACAGATGCATATCTGTAATCCCAGTCATGTGAAATCCATGGATTAATTGATTTCAATTGACTGATTTCCTTATATGAACTGTAACTCAGTAAAATATTTGAAATTGTTGCATGCTGCGTTTATATTTCTGTTCAGTATAATTATAAAACTGGGTGGTTGGAGCCCTGCATGCTGATTGGCTGAAAGCCGTGGTATATCAGACAGTATACCACAGGTATGGCAAAATGTAATTACGTTGGTAACCAGTTTATAATAGCAATAAGTCAACTCGGGGGTTTGTGATATGGCCAATATAGCTATGATCCTTATTGATGTCACTTGTTAGATCCACTTCAATCAGTGTAGATGAAAAGGGAGGAGACGGGCTAAAGAAGGATTTTTACGCCTTGAGACATGGATTGTGTATGTGTGCCATTCAGAGGGTGGGCAAGAAAAAATATGTACATTTCTATAGGGTATGGTAGTAGGTTCCCAGGCATACTGGTTTGAGTCAAAAACTGCAACGCTGCTGGGTGTTTCATGCTTAAC
Source organism: Oncorhynchus gorbuscha (assembly GCF_021184085.1). NCBI lineage: Eukaryota > Metazoa > Chordata > Actinopteri > Salmoniformes > Salmonidae > Oncorhynchus > Oncorhynchus gorbuscha. Next base: position 74,031,923 of record NC_060176.1, read on the forward strand.
AGTTTCCCGTGTTTATCAAGAATGGTCCACCACCCAAAGGACATCCAGCCAACTTGACACAGCGGTGGGAACCATTGAAGTCAACATGGGCCAGCATCCCCGTGGAACACCTTGTAGAGTCCATGCCCCGACCAATTGAGGCTGTTCTGAAGGCAAAAGGGGGTGCTAATGTTCCTAATGTTTTGTACACATTATATTTGGTTATTGTATCCTTTAGTTACTCATTTGAATAAGATTGACAACATACAGCGTGTGCGTTGGTGTGTGCTGTACCTGTTGGGACTCCTGAAGCAGCAGGATGAGTTCCATGCGCACCGAGGCCAGGCCTCCTCCGTGGGAGCCGTGCAAGCTGCAGTAGCTGAGGAACATGCGCAGGAGAGGCTGGTTGCTCTGGAGCCAGTGTCTGCGGGTGCGCTGAGCCTCACCAGGGTGGGCCTGGGCCGCCTCCTCTCCACCCGGCCCTGCCATTCCCAGGGCCAGCTCTGGCAGGCAGGGCTTGTAGCTGCAGCACCTCTGCAGGGCCACCACCTCCCTCTCCAGCCACTGGCACAGCTGGTAGCGGAGCTTCCCCCCGTCCAGCTCGTAACCCGTGGACAGAGTCCGCAGCTCCGTGGTCAGGATCTTTAGGCAGGCGCTGAATTTGAGTTGAGCGGCCAGGATGTCCTCAGAGGGCATGAGGAAGTCACCCTCGTCCAGCAGCGTCTCCGTCAATGGAGAGATGGCATCTTGAAAGACGCTACTGGTGTTGTCGGCACTCTTCATGGCCAAGCCCTGTAGTTCGTCGTCCTCCTCTTCCTCCTCCTTGTCGCTGTCCCATTTCAACTCCAGGGCTTCATCCTGAACCGACACAGACGGCTGGCCCCAGTCAAAACTCAGCACAGAGTCCGATTGGCTATTGGACAAGCTGTCTGACACAGACTCGAAGCCGTTCAACGCGGGCTGAGACCAGTCCAAATCTGACGCCTGTTCCTTTTTCGTCTCACTCAGGTCGGGGTTGGTGGTATCGTCCTGGGGGAGCTTGGATCTTTTGACGACTTTAGGCATTTTGGAGAGGACCTCCAGGGCCAGCATGGGGCAGCCGGCCTGCAGGTGAGCGTAGGCTGCGGTGAAGAACAGCCTCCTCTCCACCAGGCTGATTGAGTTTGCCATGCGACCCTCCGCTGTCAGACCCACCCTGGTCTTCTCAGACGAGCCAAAATGGCGGCGCAGCAGTAAGGGATGTGTGCGGAGGTAGGTGTAGAAGTTGAAGACCTCCGGGCTACAGAGGGACGTGGACGAGGTACCTGCAAATCACAGCTCTGTCATTTCCCCAGGCATTCACATCATCAAATTATCTTAAAATAATCAAACGTCAAATCTAAGGGAAAAAGCATCGTTCTCTTACTACTACCTGGTTGAGTTGTGTGGCCAGCCTGAGTAGAGGACGCTAGGTTTGGGGCAGCAGGCTGCTCCAACAGAGTATCCAGGGCCCGGCTGTAGTCCTCCAGCACCCAGTAAGCCGTGCTACGCAGGAAGGGGTCCTGGTGGGCGGGGAGCTGGCGGTCTTGGCCCAGCACGTGTCTCTGCAGGATGCGTTTGTAGGTGGAGGACGTCTCAAACTCGGACTCATAGAGCCGGGAGATCACCAGGGCCAACTGCAGGTCCTGCATCTTCTCCAGGCAAACCTGTACAAGGCAGGCCATACCTCATCCAACAGTGTTGAAAGCATTTGCAGTAGCAACACAGAAAAATACCGCACAGGAATATCAAATAAGGTCATCTCTACCCTTTGCATGGCCAGATGTAAATTGTATAAATGCTCAAAGATACAACTTTTTATTTAATTATATATATTTTTTAAAGAGAGAGCTACCTCTCTCCTGAAAATCTTTGGAAAAGGTGGACCTCATATCTACTGTAGCTGCTGACAGCGAAATTAGGACATTTTTTTTTACCTCCACAGCGTCCTTGAGGGAGCCTGCCAAAAGAAAGAAGGCTGCAGAGTGCTGGAAGCGCTGCTTCCCCAGCAGAGAGAAGGCGTTCTTCAAGGCAGCCCTCCTCCACCTTTCCTCACTGAAGTTGTTGCTGAAGAACGTAGTCATTTTAGCATTCTTCTGAGACCTTGATGGATGGAACAACACACGTTGGCATTAGACTATCTGTAATGTGAAATAATTGTTTCAATCTTTTCAGGGGATATGGGAAATTATATTCAAGAACTTCTCAAAGATGTTACCTGTACAGTCCCCAGACCACCGCTTTCTTTTTCATAGCGAGATAGAAGATGGCGGCGTCCAGAGGATCGTTCTGCCTTTGAAAAGACGCTTTTGCGACCTGATGAATAACGGAGGTAGAAAAACACATTTGTATATAGGTCATTCCACATTCTCTGATTTATATTACTGAATTCTGTGTTGCAGCAAAATCTGACTCTGTTCTCCTTTTGTATTTCAAAGGCAACCAATAACTCTTCTCTATCTATCTATCTATCTATCTATCTATCTATCTATCTATCTATCTATCTATCTATCCACACACGTTCAAAAGTTAAGGGTCACTTAGAAATGTCTTTATTTTTTTAAAGACAAGCACATTTTTTGTCCATTAAAATAACATTGAATTGATCAGAAATATAGTGTAGACATTGTTAATGTTGTAAACCATCACTCCTGTGTTCCAATGGCACGTTGTGTTAGTTAATCCAAGTTAATAATTTTAAAAGGCTAATTGATCAACCCTTTTGCTATTATGTTAGCACAGCTGGAAACGGTTGTCCTGATTAAAGAAGCAATTACAACTGGCCTTCTTTAGACTAGTTGAATATCTGGAGCATCAGCATTTGTGGGTTCGATTACAGGCTCAAAATGGCCAGAAACAAGGAACGTTCTGAAACTCGTCAGTCTATTCTTGTTCTGAGAAATGAAGGCTATTCCATGCGAGAAATTGCCAAGAAACTGAAGATCTCGTACAACGCTGTGTACTACTCCCTTCACAGAACAGTGCAAACTGGCTCTAACCAGAATAGAAAGAGGAGTGGGAGGCCCCGATGCACAACTGAGCAAGAGGACAATTACATTAGTGTGTCTAGTTTGAGAAACAGACCCCTCCGTATTCTTCAACTGGCAGCTTCATTAAATAGTACCAACAAAACACCAGTCTCAATGACGCTTGGCATTCAGGCAAAATCTTTGTTTCATCAGACCAGAGAATCTTGCTTCTCATGGTCCGAGAGTCCTTTAGATGCCTTTTGACAAACTCTAAGCAGGCTGTCATGTGCCTTTTACTAAGGAGTGGCTTCCGTCTGGCCACTCTACCATAAAGGCCTGATTGGTGAAGTGCTGCAGAGATGGTTGTCCTTCTGGAAGGTTATCCCATATTCACAGTTACTCTGGAGCTGTGTCAGTGTGACCATTGGGTTCTTGGTCACCTCCCTGACCAAGGCCTTTCTCCCCCGATTGCTCAGTTTGGCCGGACGGCCAGCTCTAATAAGAGTCCTGGCGGTTCCAAACTTCTTCCATTTAAGAATGATGGAGGCCACTGTGTTCTCGGGGGACCTTCAATGCTGTAGAAATTTTTGGTACCCTTACCCAGATCTGTGCCTTGACACAATCCTGTCTCGGAGCTCTACGGACAATTCCTTCGACCTCATGGCTTGGTTTTTGCTCCGACATGCATTATCAACTGTGGGACCTTATATAAACAGGTGTGTGCCTTTCCAAATCATGTCCAAATCAATTTAATTTACCACAGGTGGATTTTGGGTCTCATAGCAAAGGGTCTGAGTATTGATGGAAATGTCATATTTCAGTTTGACATTTTTTTATAAATACGCAAACATTAAAAAAAAAATGTTTCGCTTTATGGGGTATTGTGTGTATATTGATGTATTATTCTTTTTTTTTTTAATCAATTTTAGATTAAGGTTGTAACATAACAAAATGTGGAAAAAGTCAAGGGGTCTGAATACTTGCTGAATGCACTGTATGTATGCATGCATGTATATATTTATTTAAAGGGAGGAAAAATGATGGCAATAGGTATATGGGACACATGGGCTCACTTTTTCTATACACCTCCGGAGTTTATTGGTGCTCCTGAGCCACCAGCCCAAGCCCATGGCACGGAGCTCGGGCCAGGTGGGGTCTCCTTTCTGCAAGGCAGGTAACATGTGGAGCAGCTCGTCCTCAGCCTCGGAGTGGAAGGCCCAGGCGTAGTGACAGGTGGACAGACCTGGAGGACCAAACACAGGTTGTCAAGACAATCAAACGTCACACTAGTCTACACAGCACCAGGCTGGAGGAACTAGAGCTGTTTGACTATGTAATAATATGTTAATTTACCCACATTGATTTAATTTATGTATTTTTTACAAAAATAAATAGGCTAATCAGCATAGGTCAGCCATGCAGGAATTAAACCCACAAGTCTAGTGTTGCAACAAGAATCATGTTCTAGCCATCTGAACCTCAGTGGGCTGCTGTGCTCAGTTGTGTTGAGTTCAGCCCTGCCTACCTTGGCGAAGCAGCTGAGCGCGATGGGCAGGAGGCAGGGTGGTCAGCAGGAACGTATGGAGCCTCACAGCCAACAGGAACTTCAGACCGCACTCATCCAAAGTCTCTCCACCTAGTCAATGGAAAGAACATGACCATCTGCAGTACCCTTCCTCACAGGCCTTCTACTAGAATAAAACAAATACACCCCCTTTGTTCATAGTAGTCCATTGAACAACATTTTGTAAGGAGAAGGACTATAAAAGGACAGTTTGTGTTGGGTTAAATGAGATACAGTACCTTTACCCCTGCTCTGACTCTCCCGGATGTCAGTGCTTGTGGTGGCGATGGTGTCAGCCAGGGCCATGAGGGACATCTGCTCCATGCGGGTCAGGCCCGGCAGGCTGGAGTGGAGCAGGTGGCTGGACAGAACCTGGGCGTGCTCTGGCCCAAAGAAGGTGGGGCTATATTGAGACAGGTCTATGACCTTAGCACAGCCGTCCTCCTGGTCGCTGTCCATATGCTCCAGGTCGTCCACACCCACCCCGCTGCTCTGGAAGAGCTCATCGTAGGCGTCCGTCTGACTGGACCCGTGGCCACTGTCTCCACTCAAGCTGGCCACCTTATCCTTGGGCTTGGGGGAGCAGTCCTCGTCGGCCGCCAGCAGCGCATACAGGGGCAGGGGAGGGATGGAGTCTATCTCTGTGTAGTCCGAGCTCTCGCCCTTGCTGAAGAGCTTGGGGTCTCTGGAGGTGCTGCCGCCGGCGCTGATGGTGCGCGAGCGGAGACGCTTGTCTTGGTTGGTGCCGTTGTCTTTGAGGGCCACAATCTCCCCGGCAATGCATTTGACGAGGTGGGAGAGGATGGCCTTAGCCCGCCGGACCTTCCCCAGGTCCATGAGCTCCAGCAGCTGTACCGGGTGGTACTGGGGCAGGGTGGGAAACAGGTGGTGTGCCGCCTCAAACAGCCCGTAGTCCTCCATCTCCGCAGGCAGGTCGTACACTGTCCTCTTCCCACTCAGCTTCTGGGCCAGGCTGGTCATGGACCTGGTCAAGCTCTTCTTGGGAGGAACGGGGTTCAGGCCCTCCTCATGGCTCTGTTTCATTGCAGCCAGGAGAGATGACACGCTGCCCATGTCTGTGGTGGTGGTGTTCGAGGCCGTGGACTTGGCCAGGGCCGGGGGCTGCCACTGGGAGTACACGTGCATCTCACAGTCCATGCCCACCACCAGGATGCCGTCTCTCACCCAGGACAGGGAGACGGGGATGGGCAGGGAGCCTTCCACAGAGGAGACCAGGTCCACGGAGCGCAGGAGGACCAGGCGGGAAGAGCTCTGCTCCCTGGGGCCCTCAGACAGGCCCAGTTCAGGAGGTTTGCCAGAGAGCAGGCCATACATGTAGAGTTTGGAACCAATCCCCACAGTAAGAATGTGGGAGCCGTCCTCCCTGGAGACCCAGTCCAGGTGGACCAGACTCTTACCAGAGGTCCCCAGGCAGTCGTCATTGGGCAGATAGATGTCCAGGTTATTATTCTCCACATTCAGGTCCTTGACGCCACTCTCCATGTTATTGTTACCAGTGGGAGTGGAGGCATCCAGGACGAGGGTCTGCTCTAGCACCCAGTGGGAGCCACCTGTGGACTCACACTGGAATAACCCTACATGGACCAGTGGTTCCCTGACACCCTGCTGAGGGTTAGGGCTCAGGTGGTTTGGGCTCAGGTGAGGGCTAGGGTTGTGTCGGTAGGCCACTGCAATGCGGCTGGTGTGGCAACAGCTGACCGTGACTGGTCTGCCTGACACGGTCACGGCACTGCTGTTGCCCAGCCCCTCCTCCACCAATAGAGGCCATTCCTCCCAGGTGTACGTCAGCTCCTTGGTGTCTGGCTCCACTGCAGCCACCCTGCACCTCCAGAACCTCACCTTCCCGTCTGAACAGGAAGTGGCCAGGAGATAGGGAGCGCCACCTGCCGGCTGCAGGGAGGACGCGCTCAGATGACCTGGAACAAGAACAATCATTGGTTAGTTAGTTTAGCCATACTTCCTGGGTAGCCTTGTACACTTGCGGCGGCAGGTAGCCTAGTGGTTAGAGCGTTGGGCCAGTAACCGAAAGGATGGTGGATCGAATCCCCGAGCTGTCAAGGTAAAAATCTGTCTTCTGCCCCTGAACGAGGCACTGTTCCTAGGCCGTAATTGTCAATAAGATTATTTATTTATTTTTAAGTTAAAAAATTTTTTTAAGACACAAACTCAATACAATTGACTTAAGCTATATCTATGCTGAAATATAACAGTTTGATGCCAGCAAAGTAACAAAGATGCATCCACCCCCCAAAACCTTTCCAAACAAAGGGCTGTTAATGATCTCTTATCCAATTTCAGTTGAACTGGTTCCATTCTATAGAATTAGCCAACTTTGTGAGTTGATTACATTCCTGTGGAAGAACAAACAGGATTGTCCCATTATACAGGAGAGGAGGGCAGTGTGACTGTGGTTCAGTTCCCTCTCACCTGCTGAGGGCGTGACACTGATCACCTCAACACCATCTGGAAGTGCTAGCTCCTGGCTGTACAACCTGTGAGTGGCCAGGGTGAGGCGACTGGCACTCTGCAGGTTGGACGTGCAAGGCTTGTTCTTCTGGGCCGAGGGGGAGCTGAACGTCTCAAAGCTAAAGGAGCTGTTCATTGGTGACGAGGTCATATTCTCCTTTTCAGGCGGAGCGCCGGTCTCGTCTGTAAAGACACAAAAACAAATATGTTTTTTTAGAGCCAGGTTAAAGCTTGCTGGCTGGCACAAAATGCCCAACAATGCTGTAACATAGAAATGGATCCTTGAGGTCACACACCCATAGTGATTTGGCCAGCTGCCAGTTGCAGGTGCCACATATGCAGGAAAGACCTGCCAGTCTGGGTAAACTCTACCACCACCAGGAAGAAGCGGGCGGAGAAGCCTGGCTGGCTGGAGGCTGCAGGAGCAAAAACAAAACAAACAAGGACACGTACATCACACTGAATGAGATGGCCTGGAGAGTAAAGTGAAGGTTATATTAGTGAGTGTCTCCCCTAATCCTACCAGTCTCTATAGGGGGAGCTTCCTGAGTGGCTTCTCTCCGCTCACTGCCCAGAATCAGATCCTCTTCAAACACATGCAGCAGCTGAGTCTCCTTCCCCTGCTGCAGAACACACATTTTGCAGTTATATTTTTTGTCATTTAGCAAGACGCTCTTATCCAGAGCGACTTATAGTAGTGAGTGCATACATTTTTATACTTTTTCAGTTGGTAGAGCACCATACTCTACATACTGAGCTAGACAGGACACACAATAGGACAGGATATACTTTGTCACCGAGGGGAACAACTAAAGAGTGTGCTCATGCTTCCATACATAAATACATAGAATCTAACCATGCATAATCATAATCATAATACACACACACACAAAAAGTGAACTATTTCATACCAAGGCCAGGCTGTGACTTGGTGGTAGCTCCGCATGATTTCAGGCCTACTGGCAAGGCTACAGTGTAAAACACCTGACCTTTTCATTAAGATGGCAAGAAGCCATTAAACAATGTGTTAAATAGAATTCAGTCATGTATTCAATATTGGATTGCGCTTACTATGCCTAGCAAACCCCAATCATGGTGCTGAAAAAGGTCAGTGAAAATCTGTGTGCACTCAATAGAACATATTTCCTTCTCCCATAAACGTATACTTACGAAGTCAGTAATGGCATCTAGCTCGATGATACAACCTGGTTTAGCAGTCGATTGCTGGCTGATGATGTTAAAAACTTTCCCGACATATTTCTGAGACAAAGTAATAAAAAAATATATATATATATTTGTAAATGTTTAGATATCGAGAATAGTGAGGGTAAATAAAAATGATGTTGATCTGAGATATCAAAAAAAGACATTGTGCTGGTGGTCGACTTACTGAAATATCTGGGTTGGAGAGCTCACTGAGTAGTTTCTTGGCTTCAATAACAGCCTGATAAAGCCTCAGCGAGTGACCGTCACTGGCCACGAAGCAGGCACTGGGAGAGTTGCAGTAGACACCTGCAGTAGAGAAGAAAACTATTGCAACAAGCCATCTGCTGACAGATATTGTAGCTACCAGAGTTTTCAAAGGTAAATCCCACTGACGGTCTCCTTCCTTACCAAGGCAGTTGCTGGGGATAAGTGTGGGCAGCCAGGCTACATTGGAGAAGGCGGAGGAGTGGAGAGAGTTGATCCTGGCCAGCTCAGACACCCCTCCAGAAAAGGACAGAGGTCCCACTGGATCCACCCTCCACAGAATGAGCTCGCTGTAGATGGCATTGGGGTCCTGCGACACAGCGCCCAGGGACACCCGGCTGGGCCCGCCCCCAAAGGGTTGAGAAAGGGTGGTCGAGGGGGCGGGGACACTGTCTACGTCGGGGGTGCGCAGAGCATTGTGGTGTGAGGTGGTGAGCAACAGGGGCAGCAGGGAGTGGCAGGCCAGGTCGTTGAGGTGGAAGCGGTGGCCGCAGTAGCGTGACTTGTGGGACACGCTGAGCACAGTGGAGAAGGCCGACTCCTCTGCGAAGCTGACCGCCCACTGGTTGAGGGAGCCATCGGAGTGTGTGGAGATCATGAGCACGTTGGGGGTGAAGATGCTGAGGCGGAGGCTGCTGGAGTTGGAGGTCGCCTTGCTCTGGCCGTAGGGAATCAGCACCGACGAGGAATGTGGCAGGCCGGCAGGCCGCTGGCGGCCATGTTGGATGGCTAGGTCCACGTTCTTGTTACAGGCGTACATGACCACGCTGCGGCTCAGGGAGTTGGCGTCGCCCGTGGGGAAGGCCACAGGAATCCGGGACACAAAGGACACCTGTCACGGGACAACGGAGACATGATTGGTCAGTTGGTGCTGCTTCACTTATTCACCAAAGATAATTAGCATATTATTATGCATTACACTTTCTGACATTTTTATCAAATGAAGGCAGCCAGCCCTAATAAATGTCATTGAGATTCCATCAGCAGCATTGACTGCCGGATCAAAAGAGGCCCAACCATTATACTGCAGATAAACGCATTTCCAATTTCAAATCATGTCAGACTTAATTAGAATATAATTAACACAACGTCAGTGAGAATCCATTAAAATGTAAGCTGTACAACGCAACTGTCAAAATGATTAGTTTCTTGGAGACAGCTAATGTTGTTTTCAACTAGTAGCACATTGATTTATGTTAATATTCCACGTATTAAAATACACAAAAAAGAAACAAAAATGAAATCAGTCAGACCACATAACACAGTGCCTACAGAAAGTATTCATACCCCTTGACTTATTCCACATTTCGTTGTCCTACAACCTGAATTCAAAATGGGTTAAATCAATCTGTTCTCACCCATCTCCACACAATATGACAAAGTGAAAACATTATTTTATTTTTTATGTTTGCACATTTGTTGAAAATAAAATACAGAAATATCTCATTTACATAAATATTCACACCCCTTTGCTGACACTCCAAATTGAGCTCAGGTGCATCAGATTTCCTTAGATCATCCTTGAGATGTCACTACAACTTGATTTGAGTCCAGCTGTGGCCAACTCAATTGTTTGGACATGATTTAGAAAGAAACACACCTTTCTATATACAATTTTCAACAGTTGACAGTGCATTACAGAGCAGTGCATTTGTTGTCTGAAAAAATAGCCTTGAATTGTACATATTGTCTCATACAATCATTGGTTCCTGTAGATGCTGGGTAGAGATATGAAGGGAAGACCGTCATGACCCCCTTTTCAGACGTTTTGTCAGAACGCCCAGAGTATGTTCTATAAGTTAAGATAGGAGACGGTGCCAGTCACATACAGGAACCAACCCTATGAACCATGCCCGTGAAGCTTGTTTGTATAGCCGTAAATAAGAGAACTAACGGGACTGACCCAACAGAGCTCCTGGCAGACTTCAGACTGGTACTTTAGGGACTAAGTGTCCGTGTTGGATTTCCACAACAATCTGGAGTCAACGAAACAGGATGACTGATTCTGCCTGCGGAGCTTTCTAGTGAGGGTCTGCGAGGAAAACCGGTGGGGCATTTTATGAAACGTGAGGGAAATTCCCATCTGACCAAAAGATGAGGACCAGCCCAGACCCATACTGCGAGCTGCCCAGGAGGAGACACAGCATCTGCAAATAATTGAGGGACAGAGAGTTTGACCTATAACCTTAGTGAGGGGTTCCATCCACCACTGCCCATCATCGCCTGGGACTACTAGTAATAGCACGGGGTGTTGATTTACATCTATAGGCAGTAGAAGTCTATAGGCATTTCTGAGAATTGTCCCATGTGATATGGGACCACTGTACCATAGTTTCTGGGAGGCTAGAGAACCGTTGAAGATACGTGCACAGGATGCAGATGGGGTGGTGTGGATATAAATACCTAAATTGTTTGAATACGTTATATAGGGATTCTGTGTGATGTGAAGATATAGTATGAGAGAATACTAAACTGAGCAACAACAAAAAAACATCCTCACTGTCAACTGCTTTTATTTTCAGCAAACTTAACATGTGTAAATATTTGTATGAACAAAACAAGATTCAAGAACATACAAACTGAACAATTTCCACAGAAATGTGACTAAAATAATTTGAATAATGTGTCCCTGAACAAAGAGGGTGTCAAAAGTTACAGTCAGTATCTGCTGACACCAGCTGCATTAAGTACTGCAGTGCATCGCCTTTGATATATTATCGAATATATTTGAAAAACAACCTGAGGTTTGATTATACAAAACGTTTGACATGTTTCTGTGGACATTATGGATATTATTTGGAATATACGTCTGCGTTGTCGTGACCGCTCTTTCCTGTGAACTTCTGAACATAACACGACAAACAAACAGAGGTATTTTGGGTATAAAAATAATATTTATGGAACAAAAGGAACACTGTATATCCTATTTATTATTTTATTGCAGTGGTCACCAACCGGAATTTCCTAGTCGATTACCACACATTTAAAAACGTATTTTTTAACCATTTTCTCCCCAATTTCATGGTAGTTACAGTCTTGTCCATCGCTGCAACTCTTGTACGGACTTGGGGGAGGCAAAGGTTGAGTGCCGTGCGTCCCCTGAAAACAAGACCCTGCCAAGCCGCATTGCTTCTTGACATAACTGCTCGCTTAACCAGGAAGCCTGGCGACCGTGTCAACATGCATGCGCTCGGCCCGCCACAGGAGTCACTAGAGTGCGATGGGACAAGGACATCTGGGCCGGCCAAACCCTCCCCAGACTATGCTGGGCCAATTGTGCGCCGCCTCATGGGTCTCCCGTTCGGGGCCGGCTGCAACACAGCCCGGGATCAAACCCAGCTGCGCCACTCGGGAGGCCTCACCACACATTTCTGTAGAAAAGCCAACGATAAAGGCTTGCGCTGTTGGCGGAAGGTGCCCTTGATTCAGAAGCCCTGTGCACCGGTTAGGCAAAGTGTTCCCGTTCTGGAAAATTTCATTTGCCTGAAAATATTTTTAAGAATCTGCCTACCCAGCAGACTAGAAGATCTGTGGCTAAATCGAGTACATCTACTGCGCTGGCCAATCGGATAGCTCCAAATCACCATGCCTATAGCTTCCATGACCCCGGCCACAGTAAACTTTGATATTAATCTACATTAGATTTCATAACTTTATAAAAGACCAGAGAATGTCAAAGAATTCCCGCAAAGAGCTGCTGTTTTTGTTTCTCTTTTATTCAACACCATTACAAAACATCTCTACTTCCACTCGCGCTGCAATGAACGGGTAGCTAAGTATATCAATAGCCCGGTGTTCTTTATGATTAGCAGCTCGTGTGTCTATTTTAATATCAAGGAATTTCACTTTCTCTGGTCATAGGAACAACATGAATTTGTGTATGATTTGGATGCGGTGCGACTCGAGTTTAGCCGTCAGGTGGAAGACTGCGTCACCTCTATGGTCCCTCCGCTGAGACTAATATATAGTGTTCAACACAACTAGGAACTCTGGAGAGAAAAAAAAAACAAGATCCGATCTTATTGAACGGTCATCCAACTCGGAATTCAAAGTCGGAAACTCGGGCATCTTTCCAGAGCTCAGACCTGAAGATCACTGACATCATGATTTGATGTTCTTTTTTCACAGTTGTCTTGAAAGCACCATGACCATCAGATGCAGGTACCATCAGTCCAGTAAAATAAAAAGCTAATTATTTACAGTTTTGCTCAGCTGTGCCTCGCAAGTGCTACACCAAGTGATCTATTTTGTTACCAAAGCTCGAGATTTGAAATATAATATGGTCTGAGAAGGAAAATATTGAAAGGCCAGGCATATAGACAATATGCTGTGAATGTATTAGTAGGCCTGCTGCACAAACCTAATTCCTCCAAAACTGTTTGTATTAGGTTAATCTAAAATAAATGTAGTCATGTTTTAAAAGAAATTCTGAGCGGTAGTTCACGGCTTGCTTTTTGACTGCATAAGTGATCTTGACTCAGAAAAGGTTGTTCTATTGTGAAGCAGGAACCATAGTAATGTCAGTTATGCAACTTTACTGATACTTTTATGACAGGGTAGGTCAATCCATCAGAGATCACATGCAGTTCGATCACATACAGTGCCTACGGAAAGTATTCAGACTCCTTGACTTTTTCCACATGACTTTTTGTTACGTTACACCCTTATTCTAAAATGGATTAAATAGATTTTCCCCTCACCAATCTTAAAAACAAAATACCCCATAATGTTATATCAAAAACAGATAATTTATTACAAATAAAAAACTGAAATATCACATTTACATACACCACTGTTCAAAAGTTTGGGTTCACAGAAATGTCCTTGTTTTTGAAAGAAAAGCAAAAATCTTTGTCCATCAAAATAACAAAATTGATCAGAAATACAGTGTAGACATTGTTAATGTTGTAAACGACTATTGTAGCTGGAAACGGATGATTTTTAATGGAATATCTACATAGGCGTACAGAGGCCCATTATCAGCAACCATCACTCCTGTGTTCCAATGGCACGTTGTGTTAGCTAATCCAAGTTTATCATTTTAAAAGGCTAATTGATCATTAGAAAACCCTTTTGCAATTATGTTAGCACATCTGAAAACTGTTGTTCTGATTAAAGAAGCAATACAACTGGCCTTCTTTAGACTAGTTAATTATCTGTAGCATCAGCACTTATGGGTTCGATTACAGACTCAAAATGGCCAGAAACAAGGAATGTTCTTCTGAAACTCATCAGTCTATTCTTGTTCTGAGAAATGAAGGCTATTTCACGCGAGAAATTGCCAAGAAACTGAAGATCTCATACAACGCTGTGTACTACTCTCTTTACAGAACAGTGCAAACTGGCGCTAACCAGAATAGAAAGAGGAGTGGGAGGCCCCAGTGCACAACTGATCAAGAGGACAAGTACATTAGTGTCTAGTTTGAGAAAGTCTTCAACTGGCAGCTTCATTAAATAGTACCAGCAAAACACCAGTCTCAACATCAATAGTGAAGAGGCGACTCCGGGATGCTGGCCTTCTAGGCAGAGTTGCACAGAAAAAGCCATCTCTCAGACTGGCAAATAAAAATAAAAGATTAAGATGGGCAAAAGAACACAGAAACTGGAAAGAGGAACTCCCAGGGCATCCCGGAGTCACCTCTTCACTGTTGACGTTGAGATAAATAATTGTGTTCTTGGGGACCTTCTATGCTGCAGACATTTTTTGGTACCTTTCCCCCGATCTGTGCCTTGACACAATCCTGTCTCTGAGCTCTTCGGACAATTCCTTGACCTCATGGCTTGGTTTTTGCACTGTCAACTGTGGGACCTTATATAGACAGGTGTATGTGCCTTTCCAAATCATGTCCAATCAACTCAAGTTACCACAGGTGGACTCCAACTTGCATAAACATCTCAAGGATGATCAATGGAAACAAGATACATCTGAGCTCAATTTCAAGTCTCATAGCAAAGGGTCTGCATACTTACGTAAATAAGGTATCTTGAAAAAAGTGTTTTTACTTCTTCATTATGGGGAATTGAAGAGGGACAAAAACAATTTAATCAATTTTAGAATAAGACTAATGTAACATAATGTGGAAAAAGTCAAGGGGTCTGAATACTTGCCGAAGGCACTGTATTGTGATGCAAAGCAAAATAAATGTCAGTTAGGTTGCTTTACTGATGAAGATAACATACCTGGACCTGCCGGAACATGCCGGGCTGGTATTCATCCAGCCAGTCCACATGCCACACCAGCAGAGAGCCATCCATGGGGTGGATACTGAACAGCATGTCTGCCCCTCTGTTCCAGTCCTCCAGTAGCACCTCTACCTGGTGCTCCACCGCTGCAGCAGGCAGCTGGGTGGACGCCACATCGGGTCCTCCCTCTGCCGCTCGCCTAGAAGCCTCCTCTACCTCCTCATAGTCAAGCTCTGGGAGACAGACCAACAGGAGAGCTCATATCCAAAGACCTTTCATTTCTAGGTTAAAGCGGCAATCAGTAGGTGCTACACACTCATCTCCTATGTATATACTGTACTCGATACCATCTACTGTATGCTGCTCTGTACCATCACTCATTCATATATCCTTATGTACATATTCCTTATCCCCTTACACTGTGTATAAGACAGTAGTTTTGGAATTGTTAGTTAGATTACTTGTTGGTTATCACTGCATTGTCAGAACTAGAAGCACAAGCATTTCGCTACACTCGCATTAACATCTGCTAACCATGTGTATGTGACAAATAAAATTTGATTTGATTTGATTTAAAGCGATCTCCCCAACCATTTCGTTAAACAGCTGAGGGATAGGGCTGGAGAAATGTAACCACTCAAATTCATAGAGCTACGGATGCAAGGGCTGACCATCCATGACAAAATTACAGTTTTAACCATGTTTTGTGACTATATAGTGTTTCCTTACATTTACTTTGTTTACAAACAGTGGAGTAAAACAAGCTTTTATATTGGGGTTCTGATGAGGTACGACAGTTGAACTAAGCTCATGAGGCAGTTAATATGTTATATTGTTCAAGAAACAGTGGCTATGTTTCATTAACTCCGGATGAAGCAACTGCAGATTGCCTCTTTAAAAAAAGTGTATTATATTGCTCTATGACTTTTTATTTTATGACATGTTGTGCAATCTGGTAAAGTGTGAGAATGAAATCATTTAGGTCACGTGTCAATTCCCTCCATTCCATGGAGGTCCGGATGATTACTGGGTTTTGTTCCACCCTTATTTGATGGATGAATTAAGGTCACTAATTAGTAAGGATCTCCGGGACAAGGGTTGCCTACCCCTGGTGTATTCACTAAGAACCAAACCTAAGAAAACAGACAAAACTCTGAGGTACTAACATGAACTTGTCCAATTAAAAAAAGCTTGTTTTCTTTACAAAGCATTTTCCGTTGCAAAACATTGTGTCCTAATGAATCCACCCCTACTCTCTACCTAGTACCTACCCTCCTGGGAGTTTTCAGAGTGGTTCTGCTCCACACTGCCTCTGAGCTGCTGCAGGAACACCTCCATGGCCAGGGTGAGAAGCAGCTCCTTGTTGTTGAGCCAGTGCACGGTGAAGGGCCCGCCAGGCTCCTCGTCATCTCCCCCACACAGAGACGTGATAGAGGGCAGCAGGGGGATATCTGCTCCAAACAACACACCCATACTGGATCACTTAACTGGTGTACAGTCATTTGTGCACAGAGTTGGTCCTGGTTGCAGAGCCCTGCATTACCCTGGGACTCCCATATCACACGACAGAAAAATGTGCGGCGCGGTCGGAATGTTTCATGCTGAGGGGCGGGCAGCGGACGATCAGAAAGACAAATTCAGGATGAAAATATTATTTTATTTCTGCAAATGATTTAATAATGGCCGTGTCGCCGTTTAAAAGCACTGCAATCCGTTATAAAACCACTTATCATACGAATCCCTCAGTCATTCTGGCTCCTCTCCTCTGAGGCTCGTTACACAACCGGCTCACGCCTGCTTCAAACAGTGGTGGAAAATATATATATATTTTTTATCTTATGTGATGTGATTGAGTTTGTGGCCACTTGTGATGAATTATAAAAGCAATTATCAGCTTGCAGTTCTCACTGGAAAGTATGTTGTTAATCATTTTCTACAGGTAATGAAATAATGGCTATTATGATCGGGCACTAGTCAGCCTATCAATAGCCTATTTGTTGCCTTTCCATTTGCTTACTGACAGTTTGAATTGAGATGATTGGAATTGGAAGTTTACAAGGTGATCAGGCACTTTCTGGGACTTTCCAACCAGCAAATGTCTTATGAAATCATGTATTCATTGCACATTATAATGCATAGAGGTTTTGAAGATGTGTAATTTTAACATTGTGGGACTGGGTACAGGAGCTGGAAGAGATTTGGCGGGAGCAGGTGGGATGTCAGCAAAAAAACCTGCGGGGGCAGGCGCAGTATGAAATCCTCTACCTGGTTGTTCTTGGGCAGGTCACATTATCCCTAAATATGTGTGATGATCAGTAGAGTTGGGAATTGCCAGGGACCTCACGATAGAATATTTTCTAGAGCCCGACCGATGTGGTATTTTTGGTCCGATATCAATTCCGATTTTTGGGGGGGGGGGCAAATCGTACCCCTACCAATATATCTGCCGATATACTGTTTCATAGTGGGGAAATGAAAAAGAGTCATTTTTCCACACTGAATTCTCCTGAATTGGCGTCCAAAAGAGAAATTGTCCATTAACTATGCTTAAAAATGTCGATTTCATACATTGTGACAATGACATAATGAATACGGCCGCAATTGTTCAGATGAACATGAGATTCCCTTTTTCCATTCCATTTATTGAATATCGTTGAACGGTTGAATTATCGTCCGATAATGTCAGGGAACCGATGTCACAATACTTAGGTGCCGATACGATTGTATACGTATTGCGATCCAATACTGTGATTTTATTGCGATTTCATGGTCCAAACACTGCTCACAATATGTCGGCTGCAGAGGGAAGCGAGAGCCATGAGAAAACGAGTTTTGATCAGTCATGGAAATAAAAGTGTGGGAAACAAATTAGCTCCCCATTTAAAAAAAGATGGGAGTACAAGCTATGAAGGAAAAATACTGGTATTTTGGTGCAGGTACAGCCTAATAATATCACGATGTTGTCAAAACGATACAATATATTGCCAAAACTAATATCCCGATATGTAACTGTATCAACTCCACCCTCCATCACTAACGGTCAGTTAGATGGGCTTATAATATTGACTCTTAAGCATAACCTCTGCATTGTCATTCTTATGCATGAAGTACAGAAGGGGTTTACGACAGGCTCTGTTATCCTAAAATCAACTGTTAAGCAATGTAAACATCCTTGAATTAATGCCACTGAACCACTGTTTGTGTGCGGTACCTGTGGCAGGGTTGATGCTGGCAGCGATGTGGAAGTGGCAGAGAGAGTTGGCATGGGGCACGCTGTTGGTCTTGTGGTTGTGGTGACTGTTCTGCTGGGTCGGGAGGCGGCCGGTTAGGGAGGGCTGGGCCACACCTCTCAAGGGGGCTCTCCACGACTCCTGCAGATTCAACTGAAGCAACAAAATAGCTCCTAAGTAGGGATCTCGCTTTCATATGCTTTGGAAAACCAGACCGGAATTAAAATAGTACCTCTGATATCTCAGTCAGTGATGTTAATGAATAACTCAGCAATGTTAGCAGACTTTCCTCTGGGCATTGAATATACATTTGCATATCTATTTTTCCTGCAATGTAATTTGTCCCTTGCTCCTCAATATTTTCTGGCAAGATGCATAACCATGTAATGACAGTCGTCCAATAAGGAAAGGTTCTTCACACAACTAAAGTGAAGGCAATGCATCTGATCATATAACTAGTTACTAGAGCACCTCAACAAAAAACTAAATACATTTTTCCACAAAATGAACAGACGTACTTTAATCAACGGATGTACTGTATAGAAACAATAGATTTTTTTTAGTGATCTTGTCAAGGGCTGCGAAGCCTAGAAAACGAGCTTCCTGCCAGATATCCTTTTAGCTCTAAGCCTGTTACGCTCTCTTAACTTCTCACCAGCCTGATAGACTACGCGGTGGAAACATTCTTCCTACCTCCAGGGAATTCCTGTCCTGTGTTTTGATACGAGAGGGAGTCTTCTTGCTGCTTGACGACTTCAGTGAGTCGCTGCTCTGTCCGTTATTATTAACGTGACTGAGCGTGTGTCCGGACAGCAAGCTGTCACTGGGAAGCAGGGTCTCGGCCCACAGGCGACACACGCTGTCCTTACAGCATGTCAGTAGAACATTGCACACTGAACCCCTGGAGGGAAAAACACAAGAGGACACAACTCCATCAGGTCAGGTATGGAGAAACATATTCTAAAGACTTAACGATGGGCCTTACCGTGGCATGTACTTGCTGGTCTTCCTCCAGGAGAAGCCTGTTACAGTACGTGGGTGTGCCAGGTAGACAAAAGAGAAGTCGAGCTCGCCCTGAGCGTTGTGCTCCGGTGGGGTGAACAGCTTGGTCACGCCCGACTGCCATTTGCTCGTGCCGTACCACACTTTGACCAGACAGTCGTCCTGAAAACAACGGCATCACTGGGAGTTAGCACACAAAGGGTTACATGGCTGTTGTTAGAATGCGTTTCTCTGTAAGGCCTTTACTTATATAAATTTTTTAAAAGGAACATCTTTATGCGCATGAATGGACACCAAAGGCCACCCACCTGTCCGGCAGTAGCAAAGAATTCTCCATCTGGAGAGAACTTCATGAGCTGAATTGGGGAAGCGGTTCTATTAAGATGAGGGAGACACAATACATCAGATGGATCCATGAGAATGTTTTATTTTGTCTTCTTCTAAACAGGCTACATTAGGACTATTTCATAGTGCAGTTCTTACTTGCAGTGCCAGATACACCTCCAGGGACACTGAGGGTCACCAATTGTCATGTCTGTCTGTTCCCCTGCCTCATCAAAACCATCGCTGATATTGGACCACAGCTGCAGGCTAGCGGACCCAGTTAAGAGACGAGTGCCTGTGTGCAAAATATAAAACAAAAATCAGACAAATGGAGAGAGAAGATTATTTTTAAAGAACACAGGACGTTTTAATTTGCAAAGATAGTATCAAGAGCTGTGTGTAATCTTAACGTGGATCCATAAAGCTGATTACAGAGCAGTGATACGATCAAGAGCAGTGTGTGGGTTTCTTGTTTTTTCTCACGTTATTCAACTGTTACTATGCACCTGTAACAAAAGATAGCTCAGATGTTCGAGTGCCTTTTGAATTTGGAAAGATACCAAATATACATAGAATAATGGATTTACCTGTGGGGTCCCAGGCCAGGTTACGCACTGTGGACTGCAAAACAAACTGTCCACTCTTCTGCCACTGGTAGCTCAGTTCCTGTAAGAACACAAGCATTCAAACGATCACATCCAAATTGTTAATACCAAGTCATTAGGAACGATAAATTAATAATTTCCTCACATATTATTTGTATCAGAAAGTTACACTGCAGTGCAGTCAGTAAGAATCAATTACTATTAGAGAATCAATACAATTAGAGAATCAATACAATTAGAGAATCAATTACTATTAGAGAATCAATACAATTAGAGAATCAATACAATTAGAGAATCAATTACTATTAGAGAATCAATTACTATTAGAGAATCAATACAATTAGAGAATCAATACAATTAGAGAATCAATTACAATTAGAGAATCAATTACAATTAGAGAATCAATTAATATTAGAGAATCAATACAATTAGAGAATCAATACAATTAGAGAATCAATACAATTAGAGAATCAATTAGAGAATCAATTAATATTAGAGAATCAATACAATTAGAGAATCAATTAGAGAATCAATACAATTAGAGAATCAATACAATTAGAGAATCAATACAATTAGAGAATCAATACAATTAGCACTTACTGCTGATGTCCTGTCCTTCTGGTTCAGGAGCTGAACCGGCTCAAAGACACAGACAATACTTCCATAGGAAGCTGCAACCTGTCCGCAGCAATTGAAGAGAAGGGACATTTTATTCAATGTGAAGGATTGACCTTCTCACTCTCATTATACCGTAACAAGTACCAAGCACAATACTTGTGACTTTTGAAAGGACTGTGAGCTGCAGCCTAATGGTTAGAGTGAAGAAGATTAAAAGAAGTGAGTACTGCAATTATGACTTCAAGATAGTTCTGGTAATAGCATCCTCACAAATTGTAAATAACCACATGAATTATAAAACATTTCTTGGCAACCTTAGAAACATAATGTAATTTCACTGTAGCCCTTAAAACTCATACCTGTATATGGGTTGAATATAATAGATTAAAGACACTGATACATTTTTAAATTGGAATGAAATGGCTGTACAGTAACATGCTTTATATGACGCCAGACATCGGTGTATGGGTTTTGACTGACAGATGTCCAGAACTTGGGTGACAAGCCAATCCCTCCCACTAATTGGGCAACTTCTGCAAATGTTTTGCTGTCTGAGGGAGGTAAATGCTGTAAATTAACAGGCCTATGCATACTGAACAAAAAATATAAACGCAATATGTAAAGTGTTGGTCCCATATTTCATGAGCTGAAATAAAAGATCGCAGAAATGTTCCAAAAAGCTTATTTCGTTCAAACTTTGTGCACAAATTTGTTTACATCCCTGTGAGTGAGCAGTTCTCCTTTGCCAAGATAATCCAGTCACCTGACAGGCATGGCATATCAAAAAGCTGATTAAACAGCGTGATCATTACACAGCTGCATTTTGCAATTGGCATGCTGACTGCAGGAATGTCCACCAGACCTGTTGCCAAATAATTTAGCGTTCATTTCTGTAACCAAAGCTGCCTCAGATTTCGTTATAGAGAATTTGGCAGTACGTCCAACCAGCCTCACAACCGCAGACCACGTAAACCCAGGACCTCCACATCCGGCTTCTTCACCGGTGATGACGGACGTGCTACCTGTCCCAGACCTGCTGTTTTCAACTCTCTAGAGACAGCATGAGTGGTAGAGATACTCTTAATGATCGGCTATGAAAAGCCAACTGACATTTACTCCTGAGGTGCTGACTTGCTGCACCCTCGACAACTACTGTGATTATTATTATTTGACCATGCTGGTCATTTATGAACATTTGAACATCTTGGCATCTAAAGTATTCAGACCCCTTGACTCTTTCCACATTGCTACATTATAGCCTTACTCTAAAATGGATTCAATTATTTTTTCCCCCTCTACACACAATACCCCATAATGACAAAGTGAAAACATGTTTAGAAATGTTTGCTTATTAAAAATAAAAACCAAATACCTTAAGTATTCAGACCCTTTGCTATGACTCTAAATTAAACTCAGATGCATCTAGTTTCCATTGATCATCCTTGAGATGTTTCTACAACTTGATTAGAGTCCACCTGTGGTAAATTCAATTGATTGGACATGATTTGGAAAGGCACACACACCTGCCTATACAACTGGCCCACAGTTGACAGTGTAAAAACCAAGCCATGAGGTCGAAGGAATTTTCCAGTAGAGCTCCGAGACAGGATTATGTCAAGACACAGACCTAGGGAAGTGTACCCAAAAATGTCTGCAGCATTGAAGGTCCCCAAGAAGACAGTGGCCTCCATCATTCTTAAATGGAAGAAGTTTGGAACCACCAAGACTCTTCCTAGAGCAATTGGGGGAGAAGGACCTTGGTCAGGGAGGTGACCAAGAATCCGATGGTCACAGAGTTCCTCTGTGGAAATGGGAGAACCTTCCAGAAGGAAAACCATCTCTGTAGCACTCCACCAAATCATGCCTTTATGGTGGAGTGGCCTGAAGAAAGCCACTCTTCAGTAAAATACATGACAGCCCTCTTGGAGTTTGCCAAAAGGTACCTAAAGACTCCCAGAACATGAGAAACAAGATTCTCTGGTCTGATGAAACCAAGATTGCACTCTTTGGCCTGAATGCCAAGAGTCACGTCTGGGAGAAACCTGGCACCATCCCTAAAGTGAAAAATGGTTGAGGCAGCATCATGCTATGGGGGATGTTTTTCAGAGGCAGGGACTGGGAGACTAGTCAGGATCAAGGGAAAGATGAACAGAGCAAAGTACAGAGAGATCCTTGATGAAAACCTGCTCCAGAGCGCTCAGTACCTCAGGCTGGGGTGAAGGTTCACCTTCGAAAAGGACAATGAATCTAAGCACACAGCCAAGACAAAGCCAGATAGGCTTTAGGACAAGTCTTTGAATGTTCTTGAGAGGCCCAGCCAGAGCCGGAAATTGAACCCGATCTAACATCTCTGGAGAGACGTCAAATTGCTGTGCAGCGACGCTCCCCATCCAACCTGACAGAGATTGAGAGGATCTGCAGAGAAGAATGGGAGAAACTCCCCAAATACAGGTGTGCCAAGCTTGTAGTTTCATACACAAGACTCTAGACTGTAATCACTGCAAAAGGTCCTAGTGGTTAGTGTTGGGCCAGTAACCAGAAGGTTTCTGGATCGAATCCCCGAGCTGACAAGGTAAAAATCTGTCGTTCTGCTCCTGAGCAAGGCAGTTAACCCACTGTTCCCCAGGCGCCGAAGAGGTGAATGTCGATTAAGGCAACGGGTCTGAATACGGGTCTGAATACTTAAATTTGATATTTCAGTTCTTGTTTCGTCATTATAGGGTATTGTGTGTAGATTGATGAGAAATAAGGCTGTAAATTAACAAAATGTGGGAGAAGTCAAGGCGGCTGAATACTTTGAATGCACTGTAAGCTACAGATAATGAACACAATCTGCACAGCCATTGAAGAGGAGTGGGACAACATTCCACAGGCCACAATCAACAACCCGATCAACTCTATACAAAGGGGATATTGTGATGCAGGAGGCGAATAGTGGTGACACCAGATACTGACTGGTTTTCTGATCCACGCACCTACCTTTTTCCATATCTATATTCCCAGTCGTGAAATCCATAGATTAGGGCCTAATGAATTTATTTACATTTTATTATTATTTTATTTAACTAGGCAAGTCAGTTAAGAACAAATTCTTATTTACAATGACGGCCTAGGAACAGTGGGTTAACTGCCTTGTTCAGGGGCAGAACGAAAGATTTTTACCTTGTCAGCTTCGATCTAGCAACCTTTGGGTTACAGGCCCAATGCTCTAACCACTAGGCTACCTGGTTTTCTTATGTAAACGGTGTATTTTGAAAAATGAGACATTTAGGATTATAATAAATACCCCGATGATGTCATACAAGCAAGCCAAATACATGAGTCCAAAAGTGCACATTTCCACATGATAAAACTCATGTAATATGCAGTCTCAGATTGTGATCACGATGTTTGATGTACATTTACAAAGGTTGTTCTAAGCCGAATTAGTCTTGTCTATTATTAAGAAAATTCACCATGGCACACGCTAGTGTTATCATGATAACAAAATTTTGACTTCCATATCAATACCAGGTTTAGTATCACGATACTAAATATCAAAACGATACCAGAAAAAAAAGGACTACATATTAGCCAGTCACAGAATGGCACTTGATCCAGCCAGATAAACTCAGCTACAGCTCTGTTAAATCGTTTAGTTCAATATCATTACATTTGAACATTGTCAAATTTTTGGAGACAACCATGTATGCAAAATTGAGTAAATGATACAATCAATTTGACTTTGTAACTTCAAAACAATATATTGGTAATCATTTATTTAAATGACAAAAATATCTATTGATAAACTGGGTATATCAAGATGGAGCCTAGGTCTATTCACAATACAGGTGAATGCATATTATTCAGTAAGAGTGTGTGCATGCATTGAGTTATTGGACTGCTTTGCGATCACAGACTGGAACATGTTCCGGGATTCTTCCGGCGACATTGAGGAATACACCACATCATTCACTGGCTTTATCAATAAGTGCATTGAGGACGTCGTCCCTACAGTGACTGTACGTACATACCCCAACCAGAAGCCATGGATTACAGCCAACATTTGCACTGAGCTAAAGGGTAGAGCTTCCGCTTTCAAGGTGCGGGACTCTAACCCGGAAGCTTACAAGAAATCCCGCTATGCCCTGCGACGAACCATCAAACAGGCAAAGCGGCAATACAGGACTAAGATTGAATCATACTACACCGGCTCCGACACTTGTCGGATGTGGCAGGGCTTGCAAACTATTACAGACTACAAAGGGAAGCACAGCCGTGAGCTGCCCAGTGACACGAGCCTACCAGACAAGCTAAATCTCTTCTATGCTCGCTTCGAGGCAAGCAACACTGAGGCATGCATGAGAGCATTAGCTGTTTCGGACGACTATGAGATGACGCTCTCCGTAGCCGAAGTGAGTAAGACCTTTAAACAGGTCAACATACACAAGGCTGCGGGGCCAGACGGATTACCAGGACGTGTGCTCCGGGCATGTGCTGACCAACTGGCAGGTGTCTTCACTGACATTTTCAACATGTCCCTGATTGAGTCTGTAATACCAACATGCTTCAAGCAGACCACCATAGTCCCTGTGCCCAAGAACACAAAGGCAACCTGCCTTTGGTTCAACACTAGTTCCCTCAAAGCTCATCAAGCTAAGGATCCTGGGACTAAACACCTCCCTCTGCAACTGGATCCTGGACTTCCTGACAGGCCGCCCCCAGGTGGTGAGGGTAGGTAGCAACACATCTGCCACGCTGATCCTTAACACTGGATCTCCCCAGGGGTGCGTGCTCAGTCCCCTCTTGTACTCCCTGTTCACCCACGACTGCATGGCCAGGCACGACTTCAACACCATCATTAAGTTTGCTGACGACAACAGTGGTAGGCCTGATCATCGACAACAATGAGACAGCCTATAGGGAGGAGGTCAGAGAACTGGCCAGGTGGTGCCAGAATAACTACCTATCCCTCAATGTAACAAAGACTAAGGAGATGATTGTGGACTACAGGAAAAGGAGTACCGAGCACGTCCCCATTCTCATCGACGGGGCTGTAGTGGAGCAGGTTGAGAGCTTCAAATTCCTTGGTGTCCACATCAACAACAAACTAGAATGGTCCAAACACACCAAGACAGTCGTGAAGAGGACACGACAAAGCCTATTCCCCCTCAGGAAACTAAAAAGATTTGGCATGGGTCCTGAGATCTTCAAAAGCTTTTACAGCTGCAACAGAGAGCATCCTGACTGGTTGCATCACTGCCTGGTACGGCAATTGCTCGGCTTCTGACCGCAATGAACTTCAAAGGGTAGTGCGTATGGCCCAGTACATCACTGGGGCAAAGCTGCCTGCCACCCCAGACCTCAACACCAGGCGGTGTCAGAGGAAGGCCCTAAAAAATTTCAAAGAACCCAGCCACCCCTGTTCTCTCTACTATCGCATGGCAAGCGGTAACGGAGTGCCAAGTCTAGGACAAAAAGGATTCTCAACAGTTTTTACCCATAAGCCATAAGACTCCTGAACAGGTAACAAAATGGTTACCCGGACTATTTGCATTGTGTGCCACCCCAACCCTTCTTTTACGCTGCTGCTACTCTCTGTTTATCTTATATGCACAGTCACTTTAACTATACATTCATGTACATACTACCTAAATTGGCCCGACCAACCAGTGCTCCTGCACATTGGCTAACCGCATTGTGTCCCACCACCTGCCAACCCCTCTTTTTACGCTTCTGCTACTCTCTGCTCATCATATATGCAGTCACTTTAACGATACCTACATCTACATACTACCTCAATAAGCCTGACCAACAGGTGTCTGTATAGAGCCTTGCTACTCTTTTTTTCTACTGTTTTATTTCTTTACTTACCTACACACAGCAGGGTAGCCTGGTGGTTAGAGCGTTGGACTAGTAACCGGAAGGTTGCAAGATAAAATCCCTGAGCTGACAAGGTACAAATCTGTCATCCTGCACCTGAATTTGTTCTTAACTGACTTGCCTAGTTAAATAAAAGGTAAAAAATAAACACACACATACCTTTTTTTGGCACCATTGGTTAGAGCCTGTAAGTAAGCATTTCACTGTAAGGTTTACACCTGTTGTATTTGGCGTACGTGACGAATAAACTTTGATTTGATTGAGCTTGTTTTAGCTGATTCCATTGGGCTACAAATGACAATCCCTTCCATTTAGGACTATTTTATTGGCAACTGATAAGATAACTTACTACTTTATTGTGCTGATTAACAACATTTTCATAGATGGGTTAGCTGTCAACGTCACAGAAACAATGCACACGTTTCTATGGGGCAGAAGTCCGGGTGTTGTTGTGATTCTGGATGGCGAGAACGACAAGAAACTGCCATGTGGGGAATCGTTTCAGCTTGTTCTTCATATCATGTCTTATTTTGACTGACCTCAGGTCTACGCTAATATGGGTCAAATTCACTAACTAACAACAACTGTAAAGATGCACATTGAGCACTTGTTGTCAAATACAAATGTATTTACGTGTTCAATAAACATTGGCGACGAAATACAGTTTACATGTCATCAATCTAAGCCAACCGTGTCTGATTTGCCCCATAATTGCGCACGCGTCAAATGTTGCTAGACAACCAACCCTTCCATAGGATAAGCAATCTCTTATTTTCTAAGTGTGCCTGTATAAGAAATGAATGACAATTTGTTAGGCAGAATGTTGTTGTGGAATCTGATTTGGTAAATGAAGATGAAGAACTGAATTTGTTTTTGGTGGCAAGGAGACAAAGTGAATTAATAAAATGTTGGAGGGTCAACTTTGAAATCAGCCATTTTTGGCGTTATGGTTTGCATATTATCACAAACAAAGTACTAGGGTAGTGAATTCAGCTGTAAACTAACAAGAAAGTCAGCTTACAATTAAAGCTGGAAACGACCTGCATCGTCTTGCATTGTAAGTGTTCTAGCCTGTATGGACATTGTTTTTGCAGACAGTAACGAACAGTTTCAACATAACGTGTTGCATTATTCAAGTTAACTTCTGTGCAGCATGTGGGGACTAGGGAGCTAATGCAGCGCAGACAGCTCTAGCGATGAATGAGTAAGTAGAGCAAGCTATTTGCACTATAAAAGGGACTGCGCTGATACAGACTTGATCCTCTCAAGCACCTGAATGCACTCATGACTACTTTCTATGAATGGCAATGTGAAAGCCTAACACCGTCATGCTAGTCCTGTTGACAAACAGAACAAGCTTTCAAAACCATGCCCGCTTGACCCAGATTGCCATTTATAACGGGACGTTCATGGATTACGTAAACAGTAATTGTGTGATGGCGGGGATGCAGGGTGGAGTTCCAAACAAAACAACTACAAGTGTGCTTTGCTCTAGTTCAACGGCATGCTTGGAGAGTAAACAACAACAAACACCTTATAGTTAAAGACTTTTCTTTGGAGTAAATAAATAAAATCGAGAGAGAAGAAAGAAGAGAAAGGAGAGAGGAAAGAGGGAATGGGAGAGAGAATTTTATGGTTTTATGTGGCATCTATCCCACATTCTCCATAAATATTCTTATCATGTTACTGAAAGTAACCAGAGTACCTTATGATTTATCAACAAACGCGAAAAGTACATTAAATGTCAAATGCACATAAAATCAACAGTGTAATGTTCGGATTCAGTCTCGTGTCAGGTGAACAGTTGTGTCCTCAACTTTGGTCGAATAATCTTCCCACAATCTTCAAACTGTTCCCTGTCAATTGCTACCATGGTTATGCATATGCGTTTTCATATTTATTCTGTAAGAAACATTTCAACTTATCATATAGACCAATTCCCATGAGTGTAAAGGGTTAAGCATTTTACCACAAGCTAAATGTCTACTTCGCATAATTTGAAATATACACCAGACCCAATAATTAACACATAGGAATCAAGTATATTGGCCTCTTTCTAACTCTGAAAGTTACTGGTTGATCTAAAACGAGGTAGTCCATAGTGAGGCACAAAAATAACTATAGGCTAACTTCCTTAGATAATACAGGTTGTGTCTAATAATGACAATATTCCAACAGTCAGGAGAGCTACATGTCATGGGTAGTGACTCGTGAGTCTGAGTCACAACATACAACATTTTCCCACCGTGTATTGGCTGGCTAAGTTTGTTTCTCTTTCTTCATTTCCTTTTTCTGAAATATTGTGATATCTATTGCACTTGTAATATTGCATCATAATTCACACATTTTGCTGCTTAGAAACAATATAGCAAATAAATGCTCAATATTGCTCAAGGTTTAGCTACAATATAGCCTATAGCAAATTGATGGTCAATATTGATATAAAGCAACGGCCATGTAAACAATATGACATGGATATACAAATGGGGTCATAGTAGCATGCAAACTCAACCGGTTCTTCGCCAAACAGCATTGTCTATAAGTTGCAGTAACTACACCAGACAAGTAATACAAGAAACAATGTCTCTTACCTGGCCTCCCTGTAGTGAGCTGTCCACACAGCCCACCTGGATGTTCCCATGCTTCGCTCCTGGGATGATCTGTAGCCTTTCAAAGTCACTGCCCAAAATCACAACGTCACAGCCAGAGGCATATGCCTATCACATGAGAGGGTGGGATGAGGGAGGAATGTCACTCAGTTAGGACAATAATCACAAAGAACTGTCAAGTGTGATTTAATGAAAGTTGAACTTCTAGTATGACTTTGCATTGCATGACACTGACGAGCAGATGATATCTGTAGTACGCATACTAATTCCATGAATAAATATACGGACATAATGCAGACTGTCAACACGGCATAAGCAGCACAATGTAACTTTTGCTTGCACTAGAGGACAGACACAAAAATAGTCTGATATTGATCGGCTCAGTGAAAGACTGTGGGTATAGTATCAGATTCTCTTCTCTGAACAGTGCTGCTGGACTAGCACGGAGCACTCCCAAAGCATGCTTAAAATGTAGGGAGACTGACTGCCTGAAATATCTTACCGTGAATGGTTGGTTGTTTATGCTACCTACAGAAAAACAATTGTCCCCTGGGTTGACGGCCCCAGTAAGGACTTGGTGAAGATTCATGGTCCTTTGTAACGCTGTCTTCCTGCCCTCACAATGTGGCCTTGATCCAGGACAAATTCATGAGAAACCAATGCAATGACGTGGTCATTGTGCTTCAAATCATAAAGTCAGTTCCCCTGTGAGAAAGAGAAACATGTCCGTTGTTAAGTTGTGCTACTGACAGTTAAGACACTAGCTAGGTAACTTGTAGCCATCGCACTCAATGTCATATTCTCAGCAAGACAATCTTCAGTGGCAAACATCACCAGACATGTCAGTTAGTGAGACAACTAACGCTGGGTTGATAACTTGGTACAGTAAAACATTGCTAGATTAGCAAGTAAACAAAAATGACTACATACCTAGCTAGCCAATGACAGCAAACTAGCAGTAGCAGGTAGCTAGCTGTAGCTAAAGATTACAGCTAGTTAGTTAGCTAATGACAATGTTGAGACATTAGCCCATAAGTGCATTGGATAATGTAGAGGTGTTTGGCCCGCAAACTAGAACGGACACCGGCATAACAATCGTTTCTAAACTGGAAAAAGGTGAACAAGTTCCGTGTGCCAACTCACGTGACACCATCACTCGGAAATAAAAGCAACATATTGTCCATCATTGTGATTTAAAAAAAAGATATAGCTATCTATAAGCAAATGGTCAACTATCAAATCAATTCACGCAACAACCAACTAGCTAGCTAGCAAAGACACGAGCATGCTACCTAAGCTTTGGGACCCATCGGGAGTCACTGTAACTAATACATAGATTACAGATGTTTCCCATAGCTAAGCTACCTAGCTAGCCATGTTGTTGCGTCTCTACAGGTTTACTAGCTAGTTATCGTCAACTAAATGAACGAGTTAGCTGCAGTTTCGATACAAAATATTACGTTACAGTATAGAACACTATTGGGCGAAATCCGAAATGTAACGTTACAGCTAGCTAGCCTAGTGTCAAAATGCACTTACTTCTCGTCGTTTGGTTTGACTCATGAATGCATTGCGACCTGCTATCATATGACTGCTAGCAAGCAGTCTGTCATTCAGTCACGTTGGTTGCTAGCTATTCTTCTTGTAAGATAACGGACAATTTCAAATAATATGCTAAATACACACGTTAAACCATTTAGCTAGCGGTGGTATAGAGTTAGCTTGTGGCGCTCCTCTCCCGTGTGACCGTCATGAAACCGTGCTATGGATTGTGGTCATTGTAGTAATTGATGGTGCGTGATTTCATCAATGACGATGCTGTTTGCGGAATATGTTTGCCCTTTACGGATGCCCTCTACATACGGAGAGAGAGAGAGAGGTGTTTATGATAAACTCTCGAAGTTTCAGAATGGTTTGAAAATGGCAGCCATATTGGTCAGGGAGAAATCCTAACCAGTCTAGGGAAAGGGAGATACCTAGTCAGTTGTACAACATAATCCAGATTTTTCTTCCACAGGAAAATAAAAGTAAGGCCTGTGATTTATCAGAAATTGTGTAATAGAATTATTGTCAACCTAAAATCGTGTCATATAATTATAAATACAGTTTTATACAAATTGTATGTATAAGTAGTCTCTAAAATATATGTAAACTGATCATAAATGTCTCAAATTGTGTTGTCTTGGAAAGCTGTGAGTGCGATTATATGATACAATATCAGTCTTACCATCAACTGATTTCAGCCAATGTATGGCTGTGTATTGACTGCATTGTTTGAATGGAATGTTAGCATATTGTCAGTTAATACTAACAAACATATGGTGCAAATACATTCTTAAAATGCATTATTTTACACAATTTCTTATCGCAGAACTGGCAAACCATGGTTGACCAACTCCCTGACCAAAATAGCTGACCTTTAGACCATCAGAAGAAGGTTCATGTCCAGTATTCTAAATTATAATTCCTTACTTGCTACACCATTCAATATCCTCATGCCTTCATAACTTGGGGCTCCCGAGTGGCACAGCAGTCTAAGGCACTGTCCATACAAGGCATCACTAGACACCCTGGTTTGATTCCTGGCTGTATCACAACCACCCGTGATTGGGAGACCCATAGGGCAGTGCACAATTGGCCCAGTGTTTTCAGAGTTTGGCCGGTGTAGGCTCTCATTGTAAATAATAATTTGTTCTTAACTGACTTGTCTAGTTAAATTTAAAAAATAACACAGTCAACTAAAATAGCATGCAGTGTATTGGGTCCAATTCCCAAGTCATTCCCCATTCCCCAATAATGATAAAAAACAACAATGGAGTTGTACTCTTTATAATAATAATAATAATAATAATAATAAAAGGTAATTTCTGGACAATATTTCTGTCCATTAAGGGGACAGACCCCTTTTGGCCCAAGAGCACCCCCAGAGGCAAGAATTCTGTACAGTTCTTTAATTTTCTCTTTTCCTCGTACTCTCCTCCTCACTGCTGACAGCGATGGGTAAATCAATGATGCTGATCTGGGCCTATAATTTGTATGAACATTAAATGTTTTTTTAAATTATGCAGTCGAGATTCCCACATTTTTAGAATTCACAGAAGTCAGCACGGCCTGAGTGCAATGGTCGAGCCTTGTCCTGGGTGATCAAGGTATCTCACATGCCAGGTAAGTTTATCATGTTTTCTTACCTCTTTCAACCCTTACAACAAGTCCTACAGGATTTTGAGTGCATTTGTCTGTGGGACAACCTTCAGAAGTAAAAAAAAAAAAAGAGAATTCTTGCAGGAACAAATATCATGCAGGAAAATGTTACATGTAGGATCTTTTTTTATGGGAAATATTTCACTCCTTCATTCTTATTTAAGACAAACATCAGCCTTGCAACTTGGTTTGCTGTAAATGCGGAATAGGAATATAAATGGTTTGTTAACAAAAACACTATTTACAAACAAAACATAACTCCATTTTGCGTTATGATTCGGTTAAAACCAATGTAGAAAATTGTAAAAAAAAATATAGAAAAACCCTTGAATGAGAAGGTGTGTCCAAAACGTTTGACTGGTACTGTACATGTACTGTATGTTGGAATGACCATTGTAAATATGGCAGATTATACCTTTAAAGCTAGAAGAGTTAATTGAAATAATAACAAAGCATTTACCTCACCTCTGTTAGTCAAAAGCTGAGGGATGGGCCTGGAGAAATGTAACCACTCTCAAATTCATAGACAGAGCTATGCATGCAAGGACTGAATATACATTATATAAAAATGATAGTTTTCAAATTAAATATAATTTTGCAAATGTTATCGCAACGGCAGCAAAATGCTTATGTTTCTAGCTCCGACAGTGCAGTAATACCTAACAATGCAAAACAATACAGATACATCCAAAAAATGTAAATAAAGAAATGAATAAATATCAGAATGGGTCCGAAATGTATGTATATAATGTATATAATGCTGTGAAATGTATATATATTATGTATGTATGTAATGCTGTGAAATAGACTGTTTGGGCAGCATATGAATAGAAAAGCTGTGTACAGCAGTAGTTACATTGGATGAGCCTTGACTAGAATACAGTATATACGTTTGAAGTCAGAAGTTTACATACACTTAGGTTGGAGTCATTAAAACTTGTTTTTCAACCACTCCACAAATATCTTGTTAGCACAAAGTAGATGTTCTAACCGACTTTCCAAAAGTACAAGTAATTTCTTCCACAATTGTTTACAGACAGATTATTTCACTTATAATTCACTGTATCACAATTCCAGTGGGTCAGAAGTTTACATACTCTAAGTTGACTGTGCCTTTAAACAGCTTGGGAAATTCCAGAAAATAATGTCATGGCTTTAGAAGCTTCTGATAGGCTAATTGACATCATTTGAGTCAATTGGAGGTGTACCTGTAGATGTATTTCAAGGCCTACCTTCAAACTCAGTGCCTCTTTGCTTGACATCATAGGAAAATCAAAAGAAATCAACCAAGACCTCAGAAAAATAAATTATAGATCTCCACAAGTCTTTTTCATTCTTGGGAGCAATTTTCAAACGCCTGAAGGTACCACTTTAATCTGTATAAACAATAGTACGCAAGTTTTAACACCATGGGACAACGCAGCCGTCATACTGTGTCACGACTTCCACCGAAGGTGGCTGCTCTCCCTGTTCGGGCGGCGCTCGGCACTCGTCGTCGCCGGTCTACTAGCTGCCACTGATCCCTTTTCTTTTTCGTTTGGTTTTGTCTGTCTTGTTGTTCACCTGTGTCTAGTTTAGGTTATTAGTGGGGGTGCTTAATCTTGCCCTACCCTCTTGGTTTTGTGCGGGATTGTTCATGGAGCTGTCATTTTGTTTGGTTTGCGTTCTTGTTTGTTCTGTTGAACAGGTGTTTTTCTGGACTGCGTTCCTGTCGTTTTGTAGCTACTGTTGTGGTCCTGTTCCTGTTCTTTGGACATGTAAATAAACACCCTTTCTTGCAATTAGCTCTTTCCTGCGCCTGACTCCACACCTACCTCTCCTAGGGAGAACTTGACATACTGCTCAGGAAGGAGTTGCGTTCTGTCTCCTAGAGATGAACGTACTTTGGTACGAAAAGTGCAAATCAATCCCAGAACAACAGCAAAGGACCTTGTGAAGATGCTGGAGGAAACAGGTACAAAAGTATCTATATTTACAGTAAAACAAGTCCTATATTGGCATAACCTGAATGACCGCTCAGCGAGGAAGAAGCCATTGCTAGAAACCCACCATAAAAAAGCCAGACTACGGTTTGCAACTGTGCATGGGGACAAAGATCATACTTTTTGGAGAAATGTCCTCTGGTTTGATGAAACAAAAATAGAACTGTTTGGCCATAATGACCATTTTTATGTTTGGAGGAAAAAGGGAGAGCCTTGCAAGCCAAAGAACACCATCCCAACCGTGACGCATGGGGGTGGAAGCATCATGTTGTGGGGATGCTCTGCTGCAGGAGGGACTGGTGCACTTCACAAAATAGATGGCTGCATGAGGGAGGAAAATTCTATGGATATTTTGAAGCAACATCTCAAGACATCAGTCAGGAAGTTAAAGCTTGGTCGCAAATGGGTCTTCCAGATGGACAATGACCCCAAGCATACAACAAAGTCAAGGTATTGGAGTGGTCATCACAAAGCCCTGACCTCAAGCCTTTAGAAAATTTGTGGGCAGAACTGAAAAAGCGTGTGCGAGCAAGGAGGCCTACAAACCTGACTCAGTTACACCAGCTCTGTCAGGAGGAATGGGCCAAAATTCACCCAACTTATTATGGGAAGCTTGTGGAAGTCTACCCGAAACATTTGACCCAAGTTAAATAATTTAAAGGCAATGCTACAGAATACTAATTGAGTGTATGTAAACTTCTGACCCACTGGGAATGTGATGACTGAAATAAAAGCTGAAATAAATAATTCTCTCTACTATTATTCTGACATTTCACATTCTTAAAATAAAGTGGTGATCCTAACTGACCTAAGACAGGGATTTTTACTAGGATTAAATATCAGGAATTGTGAAAAACTGAGTTTAAATGTATTTGGCTAAGGTGTATGTAAACTTCTGACTTCAACTGTACGTATGAAGTGGGTAAAACAGTATGTAAACAAGTGACCAGCGTTCAATGACCATGTACATAGGGCAGCAGTCTCTAAGGTGCAGGGTAGAGTACCGGGTGGTAGCCGGCTAGAAACAGTGATTAAGGTGCAGGGTAGAGTACCGGGTGGTAGCCGGCTAGAAACAGTGATTAAGGTGCAGGGTAGAGTACCGGGTGGTAGCCGGCTAGAAACAGTGATTAAGGTGCAGGGTAGAGTACCGGGTGGTAGCCTTCTAGAAACAGTGATTAAGGTGCAGGGTAGAGTACTGGGTGGTAGCCTTCTAGAAACAGTGATTAAGGTGCAGGGTAGAGTACTGGGTGGTAGCCTTCTAGAAACAGTGATTAAGGTGCAGGGTAGAGTACTGGGTGCCAGTTGGCGGAGGACGGCTAGTGATGACTATTTAACAGTCTGAAGGCCTGGAGATAGAAGCCGTTTTTCAGTAGCTATTCATGAAGATTTAACAGACCGATGGCCTGGAGATAGAAGCTGTTTTTCAGTAGCTAGTGATGAATATTTAACAGTCTGATGGCCTGAAGATAGAAGCTGTTTTTCAGTCTCTCGGTACCAGCTTTGATGCACCTGTACGGTCTCTTCCTTCTATATGTTAGCTGGGTGAACAGGCTGTGGCTGAGGTCGTTGTTCATCTTGGCATTCCTGTGACATCAGGTGTAGATGTCCTGGAGGGCAGGCAGTGTGCCCACGATGATGCATTGGGCTGTGAGACCCTCTAGAGAGCCCTGTTTTTCAGGAGCAGTTGAATATTTAACAGTCTGATGGCCCGAAGATGCTCTAAATGCTGCATCTGTTTTCAGGGTCTTAGGGACCAAGCTTTGCATGCACGTTGAAGAGGCACTGTTTCCTTTCCACACTGTAGCTGGGTGAACCAGGCAGGTTGTCAGTGATGTGCGTTGATCATCTTGGCATTCCTGTGACACTGAGGTGTAGATGTCCTGGAGGGCAGGCAGTGTGCCCCCGATGATGCATTGGGCTGTGACCGCACCACCCTCTGGAGAGCCCTGTATTTGCGGACAGTTCAATTACCGTACCAGGCAGTGATACAGCCCGACAGGATGCTCTAAATGGTGCATCTGTAGAAATTGGTGAGGGTCTTGGAGATCTTAGGGACGTGGCCAGGCAGTCATGGATAAACAGGGAGTACAGGAGGGGGCCCTTGAAGAGGCACTGTTATGCCTTCTTCACCACACTGTCTGGGTGTATAGACCATTTCAGGTTGTCAGTGATGTGCATGCCGAGGGACTTGAAGCTTTTCACCCTCTCCACTGCGGCCCAATGTGGATGGTGGCGTTCTCTCTCTGCTGTTAAAACATCCCACATAGCCTATATATCAGTACATACACACAATATGTATGTCTAATACATAGTACAGTGCAAATTACAATACAGTATATATAAAATGACTGTGTCTCTTCACAGACCCCTTTCTGCAGTAAGGTGTTGTTTTATCTGTTTTTTTAAACTGATTGTTTTTCTAGCTTGAGTTACCT
This sequence comes from Oncorhynchus gorbuscha, assembly GCF_021184085.1. Classification (NCBI taxonomy): domain Eukaryota; kingdom Metazoa; phylum Chordata; class Actinopteri; order Salmoniformes; family Salmonidae; genus Oncorhynchus; species Oncorhynchus gorbuscha. The sequence continues at coordinate 74,068,461 of NC_060176.1, forward strand.
AGGGTGACATGTTGTCATGGGCATTGCTCTATTTAGTACTTTGCGTTTCCCAGCCTCTGTTCTGGACCTGGGGACTGTGAAGAGACTGGCTGCGTGTCTTGTGTTTTACCAATGAGTGTCTGAACCTTGTGCCAACTACTTGAACAGAAAGTTTGGGTACCTTCAACACAACACCCCGCACAAAGACCAATAGCGATGCAGTCAATCTCTCTTCAAGTTTGAGCCAGCAGAGACTGATATGCATGTTACTGACTGTCACGTTCTGACCATAGTTCTTGTGTGTTTTCCTTGTTTTAGTGTTGGTCAGAACGTGAGCTGGGTGGGCATTCTATGTTGTGTGTCTAGTTTGTCTATTTCTATGTTTGGCCTGATATGGTTCTCAATCAGAAGCAGGTGTTAGTCATTGTCTCTGATTGGGAACCATATTTAGGTAGCCTGTTTTGTGTTGGGATTTGTGGGTGGTTGTTTCCTGTCTTTGTGTTCTCTGCACCAGATAGGACGGTTTCGGGTTTGCCTCATTTGTTATTTTTGTATTTGTGTTCATGTTTAGTTTTTCTTATTAAAAAACATGAACTCTAACCACGTTGCATTTTGGTCTTCCTCTCCTTCGACGGAAGAAAGCTGTTACACTGACACTTTCCCTCCATGTACATTGGCAAGAAAAAGTATGTGAACTCTTTGGAAATACCTGGAATTCTGCATAAATTGGTCATAAAGTGTTCTGACCTTCATCTAGGTCACAACAGTAGACAACCACAATCTGCTTAAACTAATAACACAAACAATTATACATTTTCATGTCTTTATTGAACACACCGTGTAAACATTCACAGTGCAGGGTGGGAAAAGTATGTGAACCTTTGGTTTCAATAACTGATTGACCCTCCTTTGGCATCAATAACCTCAACCAAACTTTTTCTGTATTTGCGGATCAGACCTGCACAACGGTCAATAGGAATTTTGGACCATTCCTCTTTACAAAACTGTTTCAGTTCAGCAATATTCTTGGGATGTCTGGTGTGAAATGCTCTCTTGAGGTCATGCCACAGCATCTCAATCGGGTTGAGGTCAGGACTCTGACTGGGCCACTCCAGAAGGCGTATTTTCTTCTGTTGAAGCCATTCTGTTGATTTACTTCTGTGTTTGGGTCGTTGTCCTGTTGCGTCACCCAACTTCCGCTGAGCTTCAATTTGCAGACAGATAGCCTTACATTCTCCTGCAAAATGTCTTGATAAACTTGGGAATACATTTTTCCGTTGATGATAGTAAGCTGTCCAGGCCCTGAGGCAGCAAAGCAGCCCCAAACCATGATGCTCCCTCCACCATACTTTACAGTTGGGATGAGGTTTTGATGTTGGTGTGCTGTGCCTTTTTTCCTCCACACTTGGTGTTGTGTGTTCCTTTTTTCTTGTCCCGGTACACTTTAGCAAACTTCAGGCTTGCGGCAATGGTTTTCTTTGGACAGCAGACTCGTCAACAGAGATGTTAGCGTGTTCCAGAGATTTCTGTAAGTCTTTAGGTGACTCTCAAGGATTCTTCTTAACTTCATTGAGCATTCTGCACTGTGCTCTTGCAGTCATCTTTGCAGGATGGCCACTCCTGGGGAGAGTAGCAACAGTGCTGAACTTTTTCAATTTATAGACAATTTGTCTTACTGTGGACTGATGATCGTCAAGGCTTTTAGAGATACTTTTGTAACCCTTTCCAGCTTTATGCAGGTCAACAATTCTTAATCTTAGGTCTGTCATGTTTTGTCATTGATTATCATGTCTTGTCTCTGTGCTTCCCTTCTATTCGTTTCCCTCTGCTGGTCTTATTAGGTTCTTTCCCTCTTTCTATCCCTCTCTCTCCCCCTCCCTCTCTCTCCCTCTCTCGCTCTCTCTCTCTATCGTTCCGTTCCTGCTCCCAGCTGTTCCTCATTCTCCTAACTACCTCATTTACTCTTTTCACACCTGTCCCCTATTTTGCCCTCTGATTAGAGTCCCTATTTCTCCCTCTGTTTTCCGCTTCTGTCCTTGTCGGATCCTTGTTTGATGTTCGCTGTTCTGTGTCCTTGTTCCGCCCTGTCGTGTTTTACCTTCTTCAGATGCTGCGTGTGAGCAGGTGTCAATGTCAGCTACGGCCGGTGCCTTCCCGAAGCGACCTGCAGTCGGTGGTCGCGTCTCCAGTCATTCCTCTCTACTGACGAGTGGATTTCAGTTTTCCTGTTTTTGCATTTACCTAGATAATATCCAGGATTATCGCTTTTGTTTACGACTGGAATAAAGACTCTGTTTCCGTTAAGTCGCTTTTGGGTCCTCATTCACCTGCATAACAGAAGGATCCGACCAAGAATGGACCCAGCGACTACGGATTCTCGCAACACTGCCGTCGAGATCCAGGGAGCAATGCTCGGCAGACACGAGCAGGAATTGTCTGCTGCTCGTCACGCCGTTGAGACCCTGGCCGCTCAGGTTTCCGACCTCTCAGGACAGTTTCAGAGTCTTCGTCTCGTGCCACCAGCTACTTCCTGGTCTTCCGAGTCTCCGGAACCTAGGGTTAATAACCCACCATGTTACTCTGGGCAGCCCACTGAGTGCCGCTCCTTTCTCACCCAGTGTGATATTGTGTTCTCTCTCCAACCCAACACATACTCAAGAGAGAGAGCATGGATCGCTTACGTCATTTCACTCCTTACTGGTCGGGCTCGGGAGTGGGGCACAGCTATCTGGGATAGCTGGGCAAGGGCTGAGTGTTCTAACAATTATCTGAACTTTAAAGAGGAGATGATACGGGTTTTTGATCGTTCAGTTTTTGGTAAGGAGGCTTCCAGGGCCCTGGCTTCCCTATGTCAAGGTGATCGATCCATAACGGATTACTCTATAGAGTTTCGCACTCTTGCTGCCTCCAGTGACTGGAACGAGCCGGCGTTGCTCGCTCGTTTTCTGGAGGGACTCCACGCTGAGGTTAAAGATGAGATTCTCTCCCGGGAGGTTCCTTCCAGCGTGGACTCTTTGATTGCACTCGCCATTTGCATAGAACGACGGGTAGATCTTCGTCACCGAGCTCGTGGAAGAGAGCTCGCGTTAACGGTGTTCCCCCTCTCCGCATCTCAACCATCTCCTCCCTCCGGCTCAGAGACTGAGCCCATGCAGCTGGGAGGTATTCGCATCTCGACTAAGGAGAGGGAACGGAGGATCACCAACCGCCTTTGCCTCTATTGCGGTTCTGCTGGACATTTTGTAATTTCATGTCCAGTAAAAGCCAGAGCTCATCAGTAAGCGGAGGGCTACTGGTGAGCGCTACTACTCAGGTCTCTCCATCAAGATCCTGTACTACCTTGTCGGTCCATCTACGCTGGACCGGTTCGGCTGCTTCCTGCAGTGCCTTGATAGACTCTGGGGCTGAGGGTTGTTTTATGGACGAAGCATGGGCTCGGAAACATGACATTCCTCTCAGACAGTTAGGAAGCCCACACCCATGTTCGCCTTAGATGGTAGTCTTCTCCCCAGTATCAGATGTGAGACACTACCTTTAACCCTCACAGTATCTGGTAACCACAGTGAGACCATTTCCTTTTTGATTTTTCGTTCACCTTTTACACCTGTTGTTTTGGGTCATCCCTGGCTAGTATGTCATAATCCTTCTATTAATTGGTCTAGTAATTCTATCCTATCCTGGAACGTTTCTTGTCATGTGAAGTGTTTAATGTCTGCTATCCCTCCTGTTTCTTCTGTCCCCTCTTCTCAGGAGGAACCTGGTGATTTGACAGGAGTGCCGGAGGAATATCATGATCTGCGCACGGTCTTCAGTCGGTCCAGAGCCAACTCCCTTCCTCCTCACCGGTCGTATGATTGTTGTATTGATCTCCTTCCGGGGACCACTCCCCCTCGGGGTAGACTATACTCTCTGTCGGCTCCTGAACGTAAGGCTCTCGAGGATTATTTGTCTGTTTCTCTCGACGCCGGTACCGTGGTGCCTTCTTCCTCTCCCGCCGGAGCGGGGTTTTTTTGTTAAGAAGAAGGACGGTACTCTGCGCCCCTGCGTGGATTATCGAGGGCTGAATGACATAACGGTTAAGAATCGTTATCCGCTTCCCTTATGTCGTCAGCCTTCTAAATTCTGCAGGGAGCCAGGTTCTTTACTAAGTTGGACCTTCGTAACGCTTACCATCTCGTGCGCATCAGAGAGGGGGACGAGTGGAAAACGGCGTTTAACACTCCGTTAGGGCATTTTGAATACCGGGTTCTGCCGTTCGGTCTCGCTAATGCTCCAGCTGTCTTTCAGGCATTAGTTAATGATGTACTGAGAGACATGCTGAACATCTTTGTTTTCGTCTACCTTGACGATATCCTGATTTTTTTCACCGTCACTCGAGATTCATGTTCAGCACGTTCAACGTGTACTCCAGCGCCTTTTAGAGAATAGTCTCTACGTGAAGGCTGAGAAGTGCGCCTTTCATGTCTCCTCTGTCACATTTCTCGGTTCTGTTATTTCCGCTGAAGGCATTCAGATGAATCCCGCTAAGGTCCAGGCTGTCAGTGATTGGCCCGTTCCAAAGTCACGTGTCGAGTTGCAGCGCTTTCTAGGTTTCGCTAATTTCTATCGGCGTTTCATTCGTAATTTCGGTCAAGATGCTGCCCCTCTCACAGCTCTTACTTCTGTCAAGACGTGCTTTAAGTGGTCCGGTTCCGCCCAGGGAGCTTTTGATCTCCTCAAGAAGCGTTTTACATCCGCTCCTATCCTTGTTACTCCTGACGTCACTAAACAATTCATTGTCGAGGTTGACGCTTCAGAGGTGGGCGTGGGAGCCATTCTATCCCAGCGCTTCCATTCTGACGACAAGGTCCATCCTTGCGCTTATTTTTCTCATCGCCTGTCGCCATCGGAACGCAACTATGATGTGGGTAACCGCGAACTGCTCGCCATCCGCTTAGCCCTAGGCGAATGGCGACAGTGGTTGGAGGGGCGACCGTTCCTTTTGTCGTTTGGACTGACCATAAGAACCTTGAGTACATCCGTTCTGCCAAACGACTTAATGCACGTCAAGCTCGTTGGGCGTTGTTTTTCGCTCGTTTCGAGTTCGTGATTTCTTATCGCCCGGGTAATAAGAACACCAAGCCTGATGCCTTATCCCGTCTCTTTAGTTCTTCTGTGGCTTCTACCGACCCCGAGGGGATTCTCCCTGAAGGGCGTGTTGTCGGGTTGACTGTCTGGGGAATTGAGAGACAGGTAAAGCAAGCACTCACTCACACTGCGTCGCCGCGCGCTTGTCCTAGTAACCTTCTTTTCGTTCCTGTCTCTACTCGTCTGGCTTTTCTTCAGTGGGCTCACTCTGCCAAGTTAGCTGGCCACCCCGGCGTTCGGGGTACGCTTGCTTCTATTCGCCAGCGGTTTTGGTGGCCTACTCAGGAGCGTGACACGCGCCGTTTCGTGGCTGCTTGTTCGGACTGCGCGCAGAGTCAGGTAACTCTCCTCCTGCCGGTCGTCTCAGACCGCTTCCCATTTCTTCTCGACCATGGTCTCACATCGCCTTAGACTTTATTACCGGTCTGCCTTCGTCTGCGGGGAAGACTGTGATTCTTACGGTTGTCGATAGGTTCTCTAAGGCGGCACATTTCATTCCCCTCGCTAAGCTTCCTTCCGCTAAGGAGACGGCACAAATCATCATTGAGAATGTGTTCAGAATTCATGGCCTCCCGTTAGACGCCGTTTCAGACAGAGGCCCGCAATTCACGTCACAGTTTTGGAGGGAGTTCTGTCGTTTGATTGGTGCTTCCGTCAGTCTCTCTTCCGGTTTTCATCCCCAGTCTAACGGTCAAGCAGAAAGGGCCAATCAGACGATTGGTCGCATAATACGCAGCCTTTCTTTTCGAAACCCTGCGTCTTGGGCAGAACAGCTCCCCTGGGCAGAATATGCTCACAACTCGCTTCCTTCGTCTGCTACCGGGCTATCTCCGTTTCAGAGTAGTCTTGGGTACCAGCCTCCTCTGTTCTCGTCCCAGCTCGCCGAGTCCAGCGTTCCCTCCGCTCAGGCTTTTGTCCAACGTTGTGAGCGCACCTGGAGGAGGGTCAGGTCTGCACTTTGCCGTTACAGGGCGCAGACTGTGAGAGCCGCCAATAAACGTAGGATTAAGAGTCCTAGGTATTGTCGCGGTCTGAGAGTGTGGCTTTCCACTCGTAACCTTCCCCTTATGACAGCTTCTCGCAAGTTGACTCCGCGGTTCATTGGTCCGTTCCGTGTCTCTCAGGTCGTCAATCCTGTCGCTGTGCGACTGCTTCTTCCGCGACATCTTCGTCGCGTCCACCCTGTCTTCCATGTCTCCTGTGTCAAGCCTTTTCTTCGCGCCCCCGTTCGTCTTCCCCCCCGTCCTTGTCGAGGGCGCACCTATTTACAAGGTACGGAAGATCATGGACATGCGTTCTCGGGGACGTGGTCACCAGTACTTAGTGGATTGGGAGGGTTACGGTCCTGAGGAGAGGAGTTGGGTTCCTTCTCGGGACGTGCTGGACCGTTCGTTGATTGATGATTTCCTCCGTTGCCGCCAGGGTTCCTCCTCGAGTGCGCCAGGAGGCGCTCGGTGAGTGGGGGGTACTGTCATGTTTTGTCATTGATTATCATGTCTTGTCTCTGTGCTTCCCTTCTATTCGTTTCCCTCTGCTGGTCTTATTAGGTTCTTTCCCTCTTTCTATCCCTCTCTCTCCCCCTCACTCTCTCCCTCTCTCGCTCTCTCTCTCTATCGTTCCGTTCCTGCTCCCAGCTGTTCCTCATTCTCCTAACTACCTCATTTACTCTTTTCACACCTGTCCCCTATTTTGCCCTCTGATTAGAGTCCCTATTTCTCCCTCTGTTTTCCGCTTCTGTCCTTGTCAGATCCTTGTTTGATGTTCGCTGTTCTGTGTCCTTGTTCCGCCATGTCGTGTTTTACCTTCTTCAGATGCTGCGTGTGAGCAGGTGTCAATGTCAGCTACGGCCGGTGCCTTCCCGAAGCGACCTGCAGTCGGTGGTCGCGTCTCCAGTCATTCCTCTCTACTGACGAGTGGATTTCAGTTTTCCTGTTTTTGCATTTACCTAGATAATATCCAGGATTATCGCTTTTGTTTAC
>NC_060176.1:74075645-74079752 GCF_021184085.1 Oncorhynchus gorbuscha
AGGTCTTCTGAGATCTCTTTTGTTTGAGGCATGGTTCACATCAGGCAATTTTCTTGTGAATAGCAAACAAAAAATGTTGTGTTTTTTATAGGCAGGGCAGCTCTATTCAACATCTCCAATCTCGTCTCATTGATTGGACTCCAGGCATGACTCCAATTAGCTTTTGAGAAGTCATTATCCTCGGGTTTACATACTCTTTTTCCAAACTACACTGTGAATGTTTAAATGATGTATCAATATAGACAAGAAACCTACAATCATTTCTGTGTTATTAGTCTAAGCACACTATGTTTGTCTATTGTTGTGACTTAGATGAAGATCAGATCAAATTTGATGACCAATTTATGCAGAATTCCAGGTAATCTAAATGTGATACGTGCTGCTTGGTTCTGACCAACTGTACTTACGATGTCTTTTCCGCACATGACACACAGCTGGGTATTAGTCCAGGTGCGACAAACCAGGCCTGTAGGACCTGTCTGGTCAACTGAGATGTCAAGAAGGCAAAGCAACGCCCTATCATGGACAGACCTCTTCCCACTATGGTGTTGAAGGCTGTGTTGTAGTGGAAGAACAGCATTCTTACAAATGTAGATGGGATAGGGAAGTGTGCAATCAATGGCGATGGCGTCATCTGTGGATCTGTTGGGGCGGTATGCAAATTGTAATGGGTCTAGGCCCTAGACTCTAGGGTGTCGGGTAAGGTGGAGGTGATATGATCCTTAATTAGCCTCTCAAAGCACTTCATGATGACAGAAGTTAGTGCTTTGGTAATTTAGTTAAATTATCTTCGCTTTCTTGAGTACAGGAACAATGATTGACATCTTGACACAATGGTTACATCAAGCTTGTGACTCATTCAGGACTATCTTAATTATTGTAGCATCACATTAATTTAGAAGTGTTTAGATACAAATTCGTTTCTTATTACAATAAATAAAACTCAAAAACGACAATGCATTATTTACCAATGATTTTCTATTGGGAACAAAATTATCTGAAACACAACCAAAACAAACAGCAAATCCATCCAACAGATGGAGAGTCGCCTGGATGTAATCATTGTGTGCTATGAATATGGGTTAAATACTAAACTTTTGATTACTTCAAAACACATATAAGTGAATTTGACCCAATACTTTTGGTGCCCTAAAAAGTGGGACAATGTACAAAAGTACTATAATTTCTTAACGGTTCACCCGATATGGATGAAAATACCCTCAAATTAAGTCTTCTCAGTTAACATCATATCATTGAATCCCCACCTGGAAGCCTCTAGGCTGTGGGTTTGTGGTGTATTATCAGGCCGTCTGGTGTTATTACCACGTGTGTCCAGGCAGATATTTGGTCAAGAATCGCTTTATTAATTTATTAATCACTGTGTATTGTCATAATGACAGTATGCCTGCCTTCATTGTCAAGGCTAACGTCACAGTGGAAGTGCATCGAACGTCATTTCAAGGTCAGCTAAATAGTGCAGAGATAAGTGGGACAGACAGTCTCCTGAATAATTAAAAGTCTGACATGTCATTGACATTAAGATGGTTTAGGGATATATTGTTTCCTACGGCAGTTGGTGAAACTGTTGACTGTGCTGACCAGAAGTAGGTCACAACGTCATTAAAGATGCAGTCCATGCCTCACACTAAATATTACATTGCTTAGAACACACACACACACACGGCAAGAATTCCTACCAAAAAAATTGAAACACGCTGACTGGAAAATGCTAGAGAAAAGCTGTGCCCCAAGTGTGTTATGTCAGGTAATCTGCATAAGAACTTGTTTTTCGGGAATAAAATGTAATTCTCTTAGGCCTCACTGGTGGCTAACTTTGTTAGTGAGTGCACGGATCAGACTTCTGCAAAAATAGATATTCTATTTTGACATGGCAAAGAATTGCAATTGCAATAAGATATATATATATTTTTTTTAAGATGATTTAATATCTTAAGAGTCTAAGCTGTTGGTGGGTGGGGGTTCTAAGCTGACATATGGAATTGTTTTAAGATGGTCATAACATGGATCATTTAGCGTATAAGCTGACATATGGAATTGTTTTAAGATGGTCATAACATGGATCATTTAGCGTATAAGCTGACATATGGAATTGTTTTAAGATGGTCATAACATGGATCATTTAGCGTATAAGCTGACATATGGAATTGTTTTAAGATGGTCATAACATGGATCATTTAGCGTATAAGCTGACATATGGAATTGTTTTAAGATGGTCATAACATGGATCATTTAGCAATTTGATTTAGAATTGTAGGACCCCTATTGGTATACAAAAAAAAAGATATTTAAAAAATGATTTGATAAAATATTGAATTTGCCCTTTACTACTATAGCCAATAGAAACACATTGAATAACACATTCAGAAATGGCGAAGACATCCAACAAATAAATCATAAGGAATAAGTTGGAAGTGGTTGGTGGTTGGAAGTGTCTCCTGTATCTAGGATATATACGAAAGCTCACATATTTAACTCCTTATTTTTGTTGGCACTAAACTACCTCCGTACTTCCATTCATTTTATAAACCACTACTGGTTACCTTCAGACGAGTCCCGTGACACTTGGTGGGGTCGTAGAACAAAACGGAGACGACCATCGTGTTTGTGGGAGTCTCATCCTTCCACAGACAAACATCGCTGTAGTTTGTCCACCTTCCACTGCAGATGCAGAAGGCAGTGGGTTGGAGACGCAGCCCAGATATCTCTAGCTTAAACTGACAGATTTTGATGGGGATTTTGTTAAATTATGTTCTCTTAGATTGATGCACCGGTGCGCTAATAGACTCGCTTTTTAAAGACATCCATTTACATTTCAGAGCGTTTTTCGACGCCGTCTATCATCTGTCTGGCAACCCATCTGCCAGATATCCTCCATTGAAAGATCACACATCATCTCCATCCCAAACACATGGTCCAAGTAGCCCAGTGCTGATAAAAACATTGTAGAGATTTGTGATTCAACATCACTTACTTGCCACAGTGGAAATGAAGCTGGACCCATACCAATTTGCTTACAGAAATGAGTTCAGCCAGCACCTGATCCTCAAACAGACAGATCGATCAAAGACTAATGCCAGAGTCTCTTTACAGATTTCTCCTTCGCTTTCAACACCATCCAACCCTACATCCTACATGCCAAAATGCAACAGCTGGACAGTGGACATTTAACCCACCCGTCATCTAACTGGCACCATTGGTTCCTTGCTGATTGAGCTCAGCTAGTACAACACTCACAAATCCACCTTGGTCTGTGTGTACAAACTGTGTAGCACCAGCATGAGTTATCTCACCTGAACTTTCCATATGGCACACCAAGGACTAAATGGGGTTGACCATCAATCATGACATCATTTTGTTCTTCATGTTCCTCAGGTCCAACAGGTTTAAAACCTCATACTCAATTGACCTACTTAACAAGTATCAAGGAGGACAGTTGGGGTATATAGGGATGTATAAGAAGAATGGTGATTCATTATTCTGGAGTGTGCAGTGTACAGGGATCATGGATGTGCAATGTATTAATTAAGAACATACATACAAAAAAACCAGAAAGTAATAGACTTGTATATGTAGGGGGAAGCAGTAAGTAGCAGGATGTGTTAGATGTATTGTGCTATCTGCTTGTTGACCATGTCTGCTTGTTGACCATGTCTGCTTGTTGACCATGTCTGCTTGTTGACATGTCTGTTTGTTGACATGTCTGTTTGTTGACCATGTCTGCTTGTTGACCATGTCTGCTTGTTGACATGTCTGCTTGTTGACATGTCTACTTGTTGACCATGTCTGCTTGTTGACATGTCTGCTTGTTGACATGTCTACTTGTTGACCATGTCTGCTTGTTGACATGTCTGTTTGTTGACCATGTCTGCTTGTTGACATGTCTGTTTGTTGACCATGTCTGTTTGTTGACCATGTCTGTTTGTTGACATGTCTGCTTGTTGACCATGTCTGCTTGTTGACATGTCTGTTTGTTGACCATGTCTGTCTGTTTGTTGACATGTCTGCTTGTTGACCATGTCTGTTTGTTGACCATGTATGTCTGTTTGTTGACCATGTCTGTCTGTTTGTTGACCATGTCTGTTTGTT
>NC_060176.1:74079852-74101584 GCF_021184085.1 Oncorhynchus gorbuscha
AGGTCTTCTGAGATCTCTTTTATTTGAGGCATGGTTCACATCAGGCAATTCTTCTTGTGAATAGCAAACAAAAATGTTGTGAGTGTTTTTTATAGGGTAGGGCAGCTCTATCCAACATCTCCAATCTCGTCTCATTGATTGGACTCCAGGTTAGCTGACTCCAATTAGCTTTTGGAGAAGTCATTATCCTCGGGGTTTACATACTTTTTTCCAAACTACACTGTGAATGTTTAAATGATGTATCAATATAGACAAGAAACCTACAATCATTTCTGTGTTATTAGTCTAAGCACACTATGTTTGTCTATTGTTGTGACTTAGATGAAGATCAGATCAAATTTGATGACCAATTTATGCAGAAATCCAGGTAATTCCAAATGTGTGATACGTGCTGCTTGGTTCTGGACCAACTGCAATTTACCTATGTCTTTTCCGCACATGACCACACAGCTGGGTATTAGTCCAGGTGCGACAAAACCAGGGCCTGTAGGACCTGTCTGGTCAACTGAGATGTCAAGAAGGCAAAGCAACGCCCTATCATGGACAGACCTCTTCCCACTATGGTGTTGAAGGCTGTGTTGTAGTGGAAGAACAGCATTCTTACAAATGTAAATGGGATAGGGAAGTGTGCAATCAATGGCGATGGCGTCATCTGTGGATCTGTTGGGGCGGTATGCAAATTGTAATGGGTCTAGGGTGTCGGGTAAGGTGGAGGTGATATGATCCTTAATTAGCCTCTCAAAGCACTTCATGATGACAGAAGTGAGTGCTTTGGTAATTTAGTTAAATTATCTTCGCTTTCTTGAGTACAGGAACAATGATTGACATCTTGACACAATGGTTACATCAAGCTTGTGACTCATTCAGGACTATCCTTAATTATTGTAGCATCCACATTAATTTAGAAGTGTTTAGATACAAATTCTGTTCTTATTTACAATAAATAAAACTCAAAAACGACAATGCATTATTTACCAATGATTTTCTATTGGGAACAAAATTATCTGAAACACAACCAAAACAAACAGCAAATCCATCCAACAGATGGAGAGTCACACGCTTGATGTAATCATTGTGTGCTATGAATATGGGACCAAATACTAAACTTTTGATTACTTCAAAACACATATAAGTGAATTTGACCCAATACTTTTGGTGCCCTAAAAAGTGGGACAATGTACAAAAAGTACTATAATTTCTTAACGGTTCACCCGATATGGATGAAAATACCCTCAAATTAAGTCTTCATATTAACATCATATCATTGAATCCCCCCACCTGGAAGCCCTCTAGGCTGTGGGTTTGTGGTATTATCAGGCCGTCTGGTGTTATTACCACGTGTGTCCAGGCAGATATTTGGTCAAGAATCGCTTTATTAATTTATTAATCACTGTGTATTGTCATAATGACAGTATGCCTGCCTTCATTGTCAAGGCTAACGTCACAGTGGAAGTGCATCGAACGTCATTTCAAGGTCAGCTAAATAGTGCAGAGATAAGTGGGACAGACAGTCTCCTGAATAATTAAAAGTCTGACATGTCATTGACATTAAGATGGTTTAGGGATATATTGTTTCCTACGGCAGTTGGTGAAACTGTTGACTGTGCTGACCAGAAGTAGGTCACAACGTCATTAAAGATGCAGTCCATGCCTCACACTAAATATTACATTGCTTAGAACACACACACACACGGCAAGAATTCCTACCAAAAAAATTGAAACACGCTGACTGGAAAATGCTAGAGAAAAGCTGTGCCCCAAGTGTGTTATGTCAGGTAATCTGCATAAGAACTTGTTTTTCGGGAATAAAATGTAATTCTCTTAGGCCTCACTGGTGGCTAACTTTGTTAGTGAGTGCACGGATCAGACTTCTGCAAAAATAGATATTCTATTTTGACATGGCAAAGAATTGCAATTGCAATAAGATATATATATATTTTTTTAAGATGATTTAATATCTTAAGAGTCTAAGCTGTTGGTGGGTGGGGGTTCTAAGCTGACATATGGAATTGTTTTAAGATGGTCATAACATGGATCATTTAGCGTATAAGCTGACATATGGAATTGTTTTAAGATGGTCATAACATGGATCATTTAGCGTATAAGCTGACATATGGAATTGTTTTAAGATGGTCATAACATGGATCATTTAGCGTATAAGCTGACATATGGAATTGTTTTAAGATGGTCATAACATGGATCATTTAGCGTATAAGCTGACATATGGAATTGTTTTAAGATGGTCATAACATGGATCATTTAGCAATTTGATTTAGAATTGTAGGACCCCTATTGGTATACAAAAAAAAAGATATTTAAAAAATGATTTGATAAAATATTGAATTTGCCCTTTACTACTATAGCCAATAGAAACACATTGAATAACACATTCAGAAATGGCGAAGACATCCAACAAATAAATCATAAGGAATAAGTTGGAAGTGGTTGGTGGTTGGAAGTGTCTCCTGTATCTAGGATATATACGAAAGCTCACATATTTAACTCCTTATTTTTGTTGGCACTAAACTACCTCCGTACTTCCATTCATTTTATAAACCACTACTGGTTACCTTCAGACGAGTCCCGTGACACTTGGTGGGGGTCGTAGAACAAAACGGAGACGACCATCGTGTTTGTGGGAGTCTCATCCTTCCACAGACAAACATCGCTGTAGTTTTGTCCACCTTCCACTGCAGATGCAGAAGGCAGTGGGTTGAGACGCAGCCCAGATATCTCTAGCTTAAACTGACAGATTTTGATGGGGATTTTGTTAAATTATGTTCCTTAGATTGATGCACCGGTGCGTCAATAGACTCGTTCTTTTTTTAAAGACATCCATTTCTATATTTCAGAGTTGCCGCTGACGCGTCTATCATCTGTCTGGCAACCCATCTGCCAGATATCCTCCATTGAAAAGATCACACATCATCTCCATCCCAAACACATGGTCCAAGTAGCCTCAGTGCTGATAAAAACATTGTAGAGATTTGTGATTCAACATCACTTACTTGCCACAGTGGAAATGAAGCTGGACCCATACCAATTTGCTTACAGAAATGAGTTCAGCCAGCACCTGATCCTCAAACAGACAGATCGATCAAAGACTAATGCCAGAGTCTCTTTACAGATTTCTCCTTCGCTTTCAACACCATCCAACCCTACATCCTACATGCCAAAATGCAACAGCTGGACAGTGGACATTTAACCCACCCGTCATCTAACTGGCACCATTGGTTCCTTGCTGATTGAGCTCAGCTAGTACAACACTCACAAATCCACCTTGGTCTGTGTGTACAAACTGTGTAGCACCAGCATGAGTTATCTCACCTGAACTTTCCATATGGCACACCAAGGACTAAATGGGGTTGACCATCAATCATGACATCATTTTGTTCTTCATGTTCCTCAGGTCCAACAGGTTTAAAACCTCATACTCAATTGACCTACTTAACAAGTATCAAGGAGGACAGTTGGGGTATATAGGGATGTATAAGAAGAATGGTGATTCATTATTCTGGAGTGTGCAGTGTACAGGGATCATGGATGTGCAATGTATTAATTAAGAACATACATACAAAAAAAAACAGAAAGTAATAGACTTGTATATGTAGGGGGAAGCAGTAAGTAGCAGGATGTGTTAGATGTATTGTGCTATCTGCTTGTTGACCATGTCTGCTTGTTGACCATGTCTGCTTGTTGACCATGTCTGCTTGTTGACATGTCTGTTTGTTGACATGTCTGTTTGTTGACCATGTCTGCTTGTTGACCATGTCTGCTTGTTGACATGTCTGCTTGTTGACATGTCTACTTGTTGACCATGTCTGCTTGTTGACATGTCTGCTTGTTGACATGTCTACTTGTTGACCATGTCTGCTTGTTGACATGTCTGTTTGTTGACCATGTCTGCTTGTTGACATGTCTGTTTGTTGACCATGTCTGTTTGTTGACCATGTCTGTTTGTTGACATGTCTGCTTGTTGACCATGTCTGCTTGTTGACATGTCTGTTTGTTGACCATGTCTGTCTGTTTGTTGACCATGTCTGTCTGTTTGTTTGTTGACCTTGTCTCTTTGTTGACCATGTCTGTTTGTTGACTTTGTCTGTTTGTTGACCATGTCTGTCTGTTTGTTGACCTTGTCTGTTTGTTGACCATGTCTGTTTGTTTGTTGACCATGTCTGTCTGTTTGTTGACCATGTCTGTTTGTTGACCATGTCTGTCTGTTTGTTGACCATGTCTGTCTGCTTGTTGACCATGTCTGTCTGCTTGTTGACCATGTCTGTCTGCTTGTTGACCATGTCTGTTTGTTGACCTTGTCTGTTTGTTGACCACGTCTGTTTGTTGACCATGTCTCTTTGTTGACCATGTCTGTTTGTTGACCATGAATGTTTGTTGACCTTGTCTGTTTGTTGACCATGTCTGTTTGTTTGTTGACCATGAATGTTTGTTGACCATGAATGTTTGTTGACCATGTCTGTTTGTTGACCAGGTCTGTTTGTTGACCATGTCTGTTTGTTGACCATGTCTGTTTGTTTGTTGACCATGAATGTTTGTTGACCACGTCTGTTTGTTGACCATGTCTGTTTGTTGACCAGGTCTGTTTGTTGACCATGAATGTTTGTTGACCTTGTCTGTTTGTTGACCATGTCTGTTTGTTGACCATGTCTGTTTGTTGACCATGTCTGTTTGTTGACCTTGTCTGTTTGTTGACCACGTCTGTTTGTTGACCACGTCTGTTTGTTGACCATGTCTGTTTGTTGACCTTGTCTGTTTGTTGACCATGTCTGTTTGTTGACCACGTCTGTTTGTTGACCATGTCTGTTTGTTGACCATGTCTGTTTGTTGACCATGTCTGTTTGTTGACCATGTCTGTTTGTTTGTTGACCATATCTGTTTGTTTGTTGACCATGAATGTTTGTTGACCTTGTCTGTTTGTTGACCATGTCTGTTTGTTGACCATGTCTGTCTGTTTGTTGACCATGTCTGTTTGTTGACCATGAATGTTTGTTGACCTTGTCTGTTTGTTGACCATGTGTCTGTTTGTTGACCATGTCTGTTTGTTGACCATGTCTGTTTGTTGACCACGTCTGTTTGTTGACCATGTCTGTTTGTTGACCATGTCTGTTTGTTTGTTGATCATGTCTGTTTGTTTGTTGACCATGTCTGTTTAATATATGCCATTTAGCAGACGCTTTTATCCAAAGCGACTTACAGTCATGTGTGCATACATTCTGTTTGGTTGACCCACTACCCTGGCGTTACAAGCGCCATGCTCTACCAACTGAGCTACACAGGACCACTGTTTGTTGACCATGAATGTTTGTTGACCTTGTCTGTTTGTTGACCATGTCTGTTTGTTGACCATGTCTGTTTGTTGACCATGAATGTTTGTTGACCATGTCTGTTTGTTGACCATGTCTGTTTGTTTGTTGACCATGTCTGTTTGTTTGTTGACCATATCTGTCTGTTTGTTGACCACGTCTGTTTGTTGACCACGTCTGTTTGTTGACCATGTCTGTTTGTTGACCATGTCTGTCTGTTTGTTGACCATGTCTGTCTCTTTGTTGACCATGTCTGTTTGTTGACCATGAATGTTTGTTGACCTTGTCTGTTTGTTGACCATGTCTGTTTGTTGACCTTGTCTGTTTGTTGACCATGTCTGTTTGTTGACCATGTCTGTTTGTTGACCTTGTCTGTTTGTTGACCATGTCTGTTTGTTGACCATGTCTGTTTGTTGACCATGTCTGTTTGTTGACCATGAATGTTTGTTGACCTTGTCTGTTTGTTGACCATGTCTGTTTGTTGACCATGTCTGTCTCTTTGTTGACCATGTCTGTTTGTTGACCATGAATGTTTGTTTGTTGACCATGTCTGTTTGTTTGTTGACCATGTCTGTTTGTTGACCATGTCTGTTTGTTGACCATGTCTGTTTGTTTGTTGACCTTGTCTGTTTGTTTGTTGACCATATCTGTCTGTTTGTTGACCACGTCTGTTTGTTGACCACGTCTGTTTGTTGACCACGTCTGTTTGTTGACCATGTCTGTTTGTTTGTTGACCATGTCTGTTTGTTGACCATGAATGTTTGTTGACCTTGTCTGTTTGTTGACCATGTCTGTTTGTTGACCACGACTGTTTGTTGACCATGTCTGTTTGTTGACCACGTCTGTTTGTTGACCTTGTCTGTTTGTTGACCATGTCTGTTTGTTGACCTTGTCTGTTTGTTTACCACGTCTGTTTGTTGACCATGTCTGTTTGTTGACCATGTCTGTTTGTTGACCATGTCTGTTTGTTTGTTGACCATATCTGTTTGTTTGTTGACCATGTCTGTTTGTTGACCATGTCTGTTTGTTGACCTTGTCTGTTTGTTTACCACGTCTGTTTGTTTACCACGTCTGTTTGTTGACCATGTCTGTTTGTTGACCTTGTCTGTTTGTTGACCATGTCTGTCTGTTTGTTGACCATGTCTGTTTCTTGACCATGTCTGTTTCTTGACCATGTCTGTCTGTTTGTTGACCACGTCTGTTTGTTGACCACGTCTGTTTGTTGACCATGTCTCTTTGTTTGTTGACCATGTCTGTTTGTTTGTTGACCATGTCTGTATGTTGACCATGAATGTTTGTTGACCATGTCTGTTTGTTGACCATGTCTGTTTGTTGACCATGTCTGTTTGTTTGTTGACCATGTCTGTTTGTTTGTTGACCATATCCGTCTGTTTGTTGACCATGTCTGTTTGTTGACCACGTCTGTTTGTTGACCATGTCTGTTTGTTGACCATGTCTGTTTGTTGACCATGTCTGTTTTTTGACCATGAATGTTTGTTGACCTTGTCTGTTTGTTGACCATGTCTGTTTGTTGACCATGTCTGTTTGTTGACCACGTCTATTTGTTGACCATGTCTGTTTGTTGACCATGTCTGTTTGTTTGTTGACCATGTCTGTTTGTTTGTTGACCATGTCTGTTTGGTGACCACGTCTGTTTGTTGACCATGTCTGTTTGTTGACCATGTCTGTTTGTTGACCATGTCTGTTTGTTGACCATGTCTGTCTGTTTGTTGACCATGTCTGTTTGTTGACCATGAATGTTTGTTGACCTTGTCTGTTTGTTGACCATGTCTGTTTGTTGACCATGAATGTTTGTTGACCTTGTCTGTTTGTTGACCATGTCTGTTTGTTGACCATGTCTGTTTGTTGACCATGTCTGTTTGTTTGTTGACCATGTCTGTTTGTTTGTTGCCCATGTCTGTTTGTTGACCATGTCTGTTTGTTGACCATGAATGTTTGTTGACCTTGTCTGTTTGTTGACCATGTCTGTTTGTTGACCATGTCTGTTTGTTGACCATGTCTGTTTGTTTGTTGACCTTGTCTGTTTGTTTGTTGACCATATCTGTCTGTTTGTTGACCACGTCTGTTTGTTGACCACGTCTGTTTGTTGACCACGTCTGTTTGTTGACCATGTCTGTTTGTTTGTTGACCATGTCTGTTTGTTTGTTGACCATGTCTATTTGTTGACCATGAATGTTTGTTGACCTTGTCTGTTTGTTGACCATGTCTGTTTGTTGACCATGTCTGTTTGTTGACCATGTCTGTTTGTTGACCATGTCTGTCTGTTTGTTGACCATGTCTGTTTGTTGACCATGTCTGTTTGTTGACCATGTCTGTTTGTTTGTTGACCATGTCTGTTTGTTTGTTGACCATGTCTGTTTGTTGACCATGTCTGCTTGTTGACCATGTCTGTCTGTTTGTTGACCATGTCTGCTTGTTGACCATGTATGTTTGTTTGTTGACCATGTCTGTTTGTTGACCATGTCTGTTTGTTGACCATGTCTGTTTGTTGACCATGTCTGTTTGTTTGTTGACCATGTCTGTTTGTTGACCATGTCTGTTTGTTTGTTGACCATGTCTGTTTGTTTGTTGACCATGTCTGTTTGTTTGTTGACCTTGTCTGTTTGTTGACCTTGTCTGTTTGTTGACCATGTCTGTTTGTTGACCACGACTGTTTGTTGACCATGTCTGTTTGTTGACCACGTCTGTTTGTTGACCATGTCTGTTTGTTGACCATGTCTGTTTGTTGACCACGTCTGTTTGTTGACCATGTCTGTTTGTTGACCATGTCTGTTTGTTGACCATGTCTGTTTGTTTGTTGACCATGTCTGTTTGTTTGTTGACCATATCCGTCTGTTTGTTGACCATGTCTGTTTGTTGACCACGTCTGTTTGTTGACCATGTCTGTTTGTTGACCACGTCTGTTTGTTGACCATGTCTGTTTGTTGACCATGTCTGTCTGTTTGTTGACCATGTCTGTTTTTTGACCATGAATGTTTGTTGACCTTGTCTGTTTGTTGACCATGTCTGTTTGTTGACCATGTCTGTTTGTTGACCATGTCTGTTTGTTGACCACGTCTGTTTGTTGACCACGTCTGTTTGTTGACCATGTCTGTTTGTTTGTTGACCATGTCTGTTTGTTTGAATGTTTTTTGACCTTGTCTCTTTGTTGACCATGTCTATTTGTTGACCATGTCTGTTTGTTGACCATGTCTGTTTGTTTGTTGACCATGTCTGTTTGTTTGTTGACCATGTCTGTTTGTTGACCACGTCTGTTTGTTGACCATGTCTGTTTGTTGACCATGTCTGTTTGTTGACCATGTCTGTTTGTTGACCATGTCTGTCTGTTTGTTGACCATGTCTGTTTGTTGACCATGAATGTTTGTTGACCTTGTCTGTTTGTTGACCATGTCTGTTTGTTGACCATGAATGTTTGTTGACCTTGTCTGTTTGTTGACCATGTCTGTTTGTTGACCATGTCTGTTTGTTGACCATGTCTGTTTGTTTGTTGACCATGTCTGTTTGTTTGTTGCCCATGTCTGTTTGTTGACCATGTCTGTTTGTTGACCATGAATGTTTGTTGACCTTGTCTGTTTGTTGACCATGTCTGTTTGTTGAACATGTCTGTTTGTTGACCATGTCTGTTTGTTTGTTGACCATGTCTGTTTGTTTGTTGACCATGTCTGTTTGTTGACCATGTCTGTTTGTTGACCATGTCTGTCTGTTTGTTGACCATGTCTGTTTGTTGACCATGTCTGTTTGTTGACCATGTCTGTTTGTTTGTTGACCATGTCTGTTTGTTTGTTGACCATGTCTGTTTGTTGACCATGTCTGTTTGTTGACCATGAATGTTTGTTGACCTTGTCTGTTTGTTGACCATGTCTGTTTGTTGACCACGACTGTTTGTTGACCATGTCTGTTTGTTGACCACGTCTGTTTGTTGACCTTGTCTGTTTGTTGACCATGTCTGTTTGTTGACCTTGTCTGTTTGTTTACCACGTCTGTTTGTTGACCATGTCTGTTTGTTGACCATGTCTGTTTGTTGACCATGTCTGTTTGTTTGTTGACCATATCTGTTTGTTTGTTGACCATGTCTGTTTGTTGACCATGTCTGTTTGTTGACCTTGTCTGTTTGTTTACCACGTCTGTTTGTTTACCACGTCTGTTTGTTGACCATGTCTGTTTGTTGACCTTGTCTGTTTGTTGACCATGTCTGTCTGTTTGTTGACCATGTCTGTTTCTTGACCATGTCTGTTTCTTGACCATGTCTGTCTGTTTGTTGACCACGTCTGTTTGTTGACCACGTCTGTTTGTTGACCATGTCTCTTTGTTTGTTGACCATGTCTGTTTGTTTGTTGACCATGTCTGTATGTTGACCATGAATGTTTGTTGACCATGTCTGTTTGTTGACCATGTCTGTTTGTTGACCATGTCTGTTTGTTTGTTGACCATGTCTGTTTGTTTGTTGACCATATCCGTCTGTTTGTTGACCATGTCTGTTTGTTGACCACGTCTGTTTGTTGACCATGTCTGTTTGTTGACCATGTCTGTTTGTTGACCACGTCTGTTTGTTGACCACGTCTGTTTGTTGACCATGTCTGTTTGTTGACCACGTCTGTTTGTTGACCATGTCTGTTTGTTGACCATGTCTGTCTGTTTGTTGACCATGTCTGTTTTTTGACCATGAATGTTTGTTGACCTTGTCTGTTTGTTGACCATGTCTGTTTGTTGACCATGTCTGTTTGTTGACCATGTCTGTTTGTTGACCACGTCTGTTTGTTGACCACGTCTGTTTGTTGACCATGTCTGTTTGTTTGTTGACCATGTCTGTTTGTTGACCATGAATGTTTTTTGACCTTGTCTGTTTGTTGACCATGTCTGTTTGTTGACCATGTCTGTTTGTTGACCATGTCTGTTTGTTTGTTGACCATGTCTGTTTGTTTGTTGACCATGTCTGTTTGTTGACCACGTCTGTTTGTTGACCATGTCTGTTTGTTGACCATGTCTGTTTGTTGACCATGTCTGTTTGTTGACCATGTCTGTCTGTTTGTTGACCATGTCTGTTTGTTGACCATGAATGTTTGTTGACCTTGTCTGTTTGTTGACCATGTCTGTTTGTTGACCATGAATGTTTGTTGACCTTGTCTGTTTGTTGACCATGTCTGTTTGTTGACCATGTCTGTTTGTTGACCATGTCTGTTTGTTTGTTGACCATGTCTGTTTGTTTGTTGCCCATGTCTGTTTGTTGACCATGTCTGTTTGTTGACCATGAATGTTTGTTGACCTTGTCTGTTTGTTGACCATGTCTGTTTGTTGACCATGTCTGTTTGTTGACCATGTCTGTTTGTTTGTTGACCTTGTCTGTTTGTTTGTTGACCATATCTGTCTGTTTGTTGACCACGTCTGTTTGTTGACCACGTCTGTTTGTTGACCACGTCTGTTTGTTGACCATGTCTGTTTGTTTGTTGACCATGTCTGTTTGTTTGTTGACCATGTCTATTTGTTGACCATGAATGTTTGTTGACCTTGTCTGTTTGTTGACCATGTCTAGTTGTTGACCATGAATGTTTGTTGACCATGTCTATTTGTTGACCATGTCTGTTTGTTGACCTTGTCTGTTTGTTGACCATGTCTGTTTGTTGACCATGTCTATTTGTTGACCATGAATGTTTGTTGACCATGTCTGTTTGTTGACCATGTCTGTTTGTTGACCATGTCTGTTTGTTGACCATGTCTGTTTGTTGACCATGTCTGTCTGTTTGTTGACCATGTCTGTTTGTTGACCATGTCTGTTTGTTGACCATGTCTGTTTGTTTGTTGACCATGTCTGTTTGTTTGTTGACCATGTCTGTTTGTTGACCATGTCTGCTTGTTGACCATGTCTGTCTGTTTGTTGACCATGTCTGCTTGTTGACCATGTATGTTTGTTTGTTGACCATGTCTGTTTGTTGACCATGTCTTTTTGTTTGTTGACCATGTCTGTTTGTTGACCATGTCTGTTTGTTGACCATGTCTGTTTGTTTGTTGACCATGTCTGTTTGTTGACCATGTCTGTTTGTTTGTTGACCATGTCTGTCTGTTTGTTGACCTTGTCTGTTTGTTGACCTTGTCTGTTTGTTGACCATGTCTGTTTGTTTACCACGTCTGTTTGTTGACCATGTCTCTTTGTTGACCATGTCTGTTTGTTGACCTTGTCTGTTTGTTGACCTTGTCTGTTTGTTGACCATGTCTGTTTGTTGACCACGACTGTTTGTTGACCATGTCTGTTTGTTGACCACGTCTGTTTGTTGACCTTGTCTGTTTGTTGACCATGTCTGTTTGTTGACCTTGTCTGTTTGTTTACCACGTCTGTTTGTTGACCATGTCTGTTTGTTGACCATGTCTGTTTGTTGACCATGTCTGTTTGTTTGTTGACCATGTCTGTTTGTTTGTTGACCATATCCGTCTGTTTGTTGACCATGTCTGTTTGTTGACCACGTCTGTTTGTTGACCATGTCTGTTTGTTGACCATGTCTGTTTGTTGACCACGTCTGTTTGTTGACCACGTCTGTTTGTTGACCATGTCTGTTTGTTGACCACGTCTGTTTGTTGACCATGTCTGTTTGTTGACCATGTCTGTCTGTTTGTTGACCATGTCTGTTTTTTGACCATGAATGTTTGTTGACCTTGTCTGTTTGTTGACCATGTCTGTTTGTTGACCATGTCTGTTTGTTGACCACGTCTGTTTGTTGACCACGTCTGTTTGTTGACCATGTCTGTTTGTTTGTTGACCATGTCTGTTTGTTGACCATGAATGTTTTTTGACCTTGTCTCTTTGTTGACCATGTCTATTTGTTGACCATGTCTGTTTGTTGACCATGTCTGTTTGTTTGTTGACCATGTCTGTTTGTTTGTTGACCATGTCTGTTTGTTGACCACGTCTGTTTGTTGACCATGTCTGTTTGTTGACCATGTCTGTCTGTTTGTTGACCATGTCTGTTTGTTGACCATGAATGTTTGTTGACCTTGTCTGTTTGTTGACCATGTCTGTTTGTTGACCATGAATGTTTGTTGACCTTGTCTGTTTGTTGACCATGTCTGTTTGTTGACCATGTCTGTTTGTTGACCATGTCTGTTTGTTTGTTGACCATGTCTGTTTGTTTGTTGCCCATGTCTGTTTGTTGACCATGTCTGTTTGTTGACCATGAATGTTTGTTGACCTTGTCTGTTTGTTGACCATGTCTGTTTGTTGACCATGTCTGTTTGTTGACCATGTCTGTTTGTTTGTTGACCTTGTCTGTTTGTTTGTTGACCATATCTGTCTGTTTGTTGACCACGTCTGTTTGTTGACCACGTCTGTTTGTTGACCACGTCTGTTTGTTGACCATGTCTGTTTGTTTGTTGACCATGTCTGTTTGTTTGTTGACCATGTCTATTTGTTGACCATGTCTGTTTGTTGACCATGTCTGTTTGTTTGTTGACCATGTCTGTTTGTTGACCATGTCTGTTTGTTGACCACGTCTGTTTGTTGACCATGTCTGTTTGTTTGTTGACCATGTCTGTTTGTTTGTTGACCTTGTCTGTTTGTTGACCATGTCTGTTTGTTGACCACGTCTGTTTGTTGACCATGTCTGTTTGTTTGTTGACCATGTCTGTTTGTTTGTTGACCTTGTCTGTTTGTTGACCATGTCTGTTTGTTGAACATGTCTGTTTGTTGACCATGTCTGTTTGTTTGTTGACCATGTCTGTTTGTTTGTTGACCATGTCTGTTTGTTGACCATGTCTGTTTGTTGACCATGTCTGTCTGTTTGTTGACCATGTCTGTTTGTTGACCATGTCTGTTTGTTGACCATGTCTGTTTGTTTGTTGACCATGTCTGTTTGTTTGTTGACCATGTCTGTTTGTTGACCATGTCTGTTTGTTTGTTGACCATGTCTGTTTGTTTGTTGCCCATGTCTGTTTGTTGACCATGTCTGTTTGTTGACCATGAATGTTTGTTGACCTTGTCTGTTTGTTGACCATGTCTGTTTGTTGACCATGTCTGTTTGTTGACCATGTCTGTTTGTTTGTTGACCATGTCTGTTTGTTGACCATGTCTGTTTGTTTGTTGACCATGTCTGTCTGTTTGTTGACCTTGTCTGTTTGTTGACCTTGTCTGTTTGTTGACCATGTCTGTTTGTTTACCACGTCTGTTTGTTGACCATGTCTCTTTGTTGACCATGTCTGTTTGTTGACCTTGTCTGTTTGTTGACCTTGTCTGTTTGTTGACCATGTCTGTTTGTTGACCACGACTGTTTGTTGACCATGTGTGTTTGTTGACCACGTCTGTTTGTTGACCTTGTCTGTTTGTTGACCATGTCTGTTTGTTGACCTTGTCTGTTTGTTTACCACGTCTGTTTGTTGACCATGTCTGTTTGTTGACCATGTCTGTTTGTTGACCATGTCTGTTTGTTTGTTGACCATATCTGTTTGTTTGTTGACCATGTCTGTTTGTTGACCATGTCTTTTTGTTTGTTGACCATGTCTGTTTGTTGACCATGTCTGTTTGTTGACCTTGTCTGTTTGTTTACCACGTCTGTTTGTTTACCACGTCTGTTTGTTGACCATGTCTGTTTGTTGACCTTGTCTGTTTGTTGACCATGTCTGTCTGTTTGTTGACCATGTCTGTTTCTTGACCATGTCTGTTTCTTGACCATGTCTGTCTGTTTGTTGACCACGTCTGTTTGTTGACCAAGTCTGTTTGTTGACCATGTCTCTTTGTTTGTTGACCATGTCTGTTTGTTTGTTGACCATGTCTGTTTGTTGACCATGAATGTTTGTTGACCATGTCTGTTTGTTGACCATGTCTGTTTGTTGACCATGTCTGTTTGTTTGTTGACCATGTCTGTTTGTTTGTTGACTATATCTGTCTGTTTGTTGACCACGTCTGTTTGTTGACCACGTCTGTTTGTTGACCACGTCTGTTTGTTGACCATGTCTGTTTGTTGACCATGTCTGTCTGTTTGTTGACCATGTCTGTTTGTTGACCATGAATGTTTGTTGACCTTGTCTGTTTGTTGACCATGTCTGTTTGTTGACCATGTCTGTTTGTTGACCACGTCTGTTTGTTGACCATGTCTGTTTGTTTGTTGACCATGTCTGTTTGTTGACCACGTCTGTTTGTTGACCATGTCTGTTTGTTGAACATGTCTGTTTGTTGACCATGTCTGTTTGTTGACCATGTCTGTCTGTTTGTTGACCATGTCTGTTTGTTGACCATGAATGTTTGTTGACCTTGTCTGTTTGTTGACCATGTCTGTTTGTTGACCATGAATGTTTGTTGACCATGTCTGTTTGTTGACCACGTCTGTTTGTTGACCACGTCTGTTTGTTGACCATGTGTCTGTTTGTTGACCACGTCTGTTTGTTGACCTTGTCTGTTTGTTGACCACGTCTGTTTGTTGACCATGTCTGTTTGTTGACCTTGTCTGTTTGTTGACCTTGTCTGTTTGTTGACCATGTCTGTTTGTTGACCACGTCTGTTTGTTGACCTTGTCTGTTTGTTGACCACGTCTGTTTGTTGACCATGTCTGTTTGTTGACCTTGTCTGTTTGTTGACCTTGTCTGTTTGTTGACCATGTCTGTTTGTTGACCACGACTGTTTGTTGACCATGTCTGTTTGTTGACCACGTCTGTTTGTTGACCTTGTCTGTTTGTTGACCATGTCTGTTTGTTGACCTTGTCTGTTTGTTTACCACGTCTGTTTGTTGACCATGTCTGTTTGTTGACCATGTCTGTTTGTTGACCATGTCTGTTTGTTTGTTGACCATATCTGTTTGTTTGTTGACCATGTCTGTTTGTTGACCATGTCTTTTTGTTTGTTGACCATGTCTGTTTGTTGACCATGTCTGTTTGTTGACCTTGTCTGTTTGTTTACCACGTCTGTTTGTTTACCACGTCTGTTTGTTGACCATGTCTGTTTGTTGACCTTGTCTGTTTGTTGACCATGTCTGTCTGTTTGTTGACCATGTCTGTTTCTTGACCATGTCTGTTTCTTGACCATGTCTGTCTGTTTGTTGACCACGTCTGTTTGTTGACCAAGTCTGTTTGTTGACCATGTCTGTTTGTTTGTTGACCATGTCTGTTTGTTGACCATGAATGTTTGTTGACCATGTCTGTTTGTTGACCATGTCTGTTTGTTTGTTGACCATGTCTGTTTGTTTGTTGACTATATCTGTCTGTTTGTTGACCACGTCTGTTTGTTGACCACGTCTGTTTGTTGACCACGTCTGTTTGTTGACCATGTCTGTTTGTTGACCATGTCTGTCTGTTTGTTGACCATGTCTGTTTGTTGACCATGAATGTTTGTTGACCTTGTCTGTTTGTTGACCATGTCTGTTTGTTGACCATGTCTGTTTGTTGACCACGTCTGTTTGTTGACCATGTCTGTTTGTTTGTTGAGCATGTCTGTTTGTTGACCATGAATGTTTGTTGACCTTGTCTCTTTGTTGACCATGTCTATTTGTTGACCATGTCTGTTTGTTGACCATGTCTGTTTGTTTGTTGACCATGTCTGTTTGTTTGTTGACCATGTCTGTTTGTTGACCACGTCTGTTTGTTGACCATGTCTGTTTGTTGAACATGTCTGTTTGTTGACCATGTCTGTTTGTTGACCATGTCTGTCTGTTTGTTGACCATGTCTGTTTGTTGACCATGAATGTTTGTTGACCTTGTCTGTTTGTTGACCATGTCTGTTTGTTGACCATGAATGTTTGTTGACCATGTCTGTTTGTTGACCACGTCTGTTTGTTGACCACGTCTGTTTGTTGACCATGTGTCTGTTTGTTGACCACGTCTGTTTGTTGACCTTGTCTGTTTGTTGACCACGTCTGTTTGTTGACCATGTCTGTTTGTTGACCTTGTCTGTTTGTTGACCTTGTCTGTTTGTTGACCATGTCTGTTTGTTGACCACGTCTGTTTGTTGACCTTGTCTGTTTGTTGACCATGTCTGTTTGTTGACCTTGTCTGTTTGTTGACCTTGTCTGTTTGTTGACCATGTCTGTTTGTTGACCACGTCTGTTTGTTGACCTTGTCTGTTTGTTGACCATGTCTGTTTGTTGACCATGTCTGTTTGTTGACCACGTCTGTTTGTTGACATGTCTGTTTCTTGACCATGTATGTTTGTTGACCATGTCTGTTTGTTTGTTGACCATGTCTGTTTGTTTGTTGACCACGTCTGTTTGTTGACCATGTCTGTTTGTTTGTTGACCATGTCTGTTTGTTTGTTGACCATATCTGTTTGTTTGTTGACCACGTCTGTTTGTTGACCATGTCTGTTTGTTTGTTGACCATATCTGTTTGTTCACCATATCTGTTTGTTCACCATATCTGTTTGTTTGTTGACCATGTCTGTTTGTTTACCACGTCTGTTTGTTTACCACGTCTGTTTGTTGACCTTGTCTGTTTGTTGACCATGTCTGTTTGTTTACCACGTCTGTTTGTTTACCACGTCTGTTTGTTGACCACGTCTGTTTGTTCACCATGTCTGTTTGTTTGTTGACCATGTCTGTTTGTTTGTTGACCATGTCTGTTTGTTTGTTGACCATGTCTGTTTGTTTGTTGACCATGTCTGTTTGTTCACCATGTCTGTTTGTTCACCATGTCTGTTTGTTCACCATGTCTGTTTGTTCACCATGTCTGTTTGTTTGTTGACCATGTCTGTTTGTTTGTTGACCATGTCTGTTTGTTTGTTGACCATGTCTGTTTGTTCACCATGTCTGTTTGTTTGTTGACCATGTCTGTTTGTTCACCATGTCTGTTTGTTTGTTGACCATGTCTGTTTGTTCACCATGTCTGTTTGTTTGTTCACCATGTCTGTTTGTTTGTTCACCATGTCTGTTTGTTTGTTGACCATGTCTGTTTGTTCACCATGTCTGTTTGTTTGTTGACCACGTCTGTTTGTTCACCATGTCTGTTTGTTTGTTGACCATGTCTGTTTGTTTGTTGACCATGTCTGTTTGTTTGTTGACCATGTCTGTCTGTTTGTTGACCATGTCTGTTTGTTGACCATGAATGTTTGTTGACCTTGTCTGTTTGTTGACCATGTCTGTTTGTTGACCATGTCTGTTTGTTGACCATGTCTGTTTGTTGACCACGTCTGTTTGTTGACCATGTCTGTTTGTTTGTTGAGCATGTCTGTTTGTTGACCATGAATGTTTGTTGACCTTGTCTCTTTGTTGACCATGTCTATTTGTTGACCATGTCTGTTTGTTGACCATGTCTGTTTGTTTGTTGACCATGTCTGTTTGTTGACCATGTCTGTCTGTTTGTTGACCATGTCTGTTTGTTGACCATGAATGTTTGTTGACCTTGTCTGTTTGTTGACCATGTCTGTTTGTTGACCATGAATGTTTGTTGACCATGTCTGTTTGTTGACCACGTCTGTTTGTTGACCACGTCTGTTTGTTGACCATGTGTCTGTTTGTTGACCACGTCTGTTTGTTGACCTTGTCTGTTTGTTGACCACGTCTGTTTGTTGACCATGTCTGTTTGTTGACCTTGTCTGTTTGTTGACCTTGTCTGTTTGTTGACCATGTCTGTTTGTTGACCACGTCTGTTTGTTGACCTTGTCTGTTTGTTGACCATGTCTGTTTGTTGACCTTGTCTGTTTGTTGACCATGTCTGTCTGTTTGTTGACCACGTCTGTTTGTTGACCTTGTCTGTTTGTTGACCATGTCTGTTTGTTGACCATGTCTGTTTGTTGACCACGTCTGTTTGTTGACATGTCTGTTTGTTGACCATGTATGTTTGTTGACCATGTCTGTTTGTTTGTTGACCATGTCTGTTTGTTTGTTGACCACGTCTGTTTGTTGACCATGTCTGTTTGTTTGTTGACCATGTCTGTTTGTTTGTTGACCACGTCTGTTTGTTGACCATGTCTGTTTGTTTGTTGACCATGTCTGTTTGTTTGTTGACCATATCTGTTTGTTTGTTGACCACGTCTGTTTGTTGACCATGTCTGTTTGTTTGTTGACCATATCTGTTTGTTCACCATATCTGTTTGTTCACCATATCTGTTTGTTTGTTGACCTTGTCTGTTTGTTCACCATGTCTGTTTGTTTACCACGTCTGTTTGTTTACCACGTCTGTTTGTTGACCTTGTCTGTTTGTTGACCATGTCTGTTTGTTTACCACGTCTGTTTGTTTACCACGTCTGTTTGTTGACCACGTCTGTTTGTTCACCATGTCTGTTTGTTTGTTGACCATGTCTGTTTGTTTGTTGACCATGTCTGTTTGTTTGTTGACCATGTCTGTTTGTTTGTTGACCATGTCTGTTTGTTGACCATGTCTGTTTGTTGACCACGTCTGTTTGTTGACATGTCTGTTTGTTCACCATGTCTGTTTGTTTGTTGACCATGTCTGTTTGTTTGTTGACCACGTCTGTTTGTTGACCATGTCTGTTTGTTTGTTGACCATGTCTGTTTGTTTGTTGACCATGTCTGTTTGTTTGTTCACCATGTCTGTTTGTTCACCATGTCTGTTTGTTCACCATGTCTGTTTGTTCACCATGTCTGTTTGTTTGTTGACCATGTCTGTTTGTTCACCATGTCTGTTTGTTCACCATGTCTGTTTGTTCACCATGTCTGTTTGTTCACCATGTCTGTTTGTTCACCATGTCTGTTTGTTTGTTGACCATGTCTGTTTGTTTGTTGACCATGTCTGTTTGTTTGTTGACCATGTCTCTTTGTTGACCACGCCTGTTTGTTGACCATGTCTGTTTGTTGACCATGTCTGTTTGTTGACCATGTCTGTCTGTTGACCACATCTGTTTGTTGACCATGTCTATTTGTTGACCATGAATGTTTGTTGACCTTGTCTGTTTGTTGACCATGTCTATTTGTTGACCATGAATGTTTGTTGACCATGTCTATTTGTTGACCATGTCTGTTTGTTGACCTTGTCTGTTTGTTGACCATGTCTGTTTGTTGACCATGTCTATTTGTTGACCATGAATGTTTGTTGACCATGTCTGTTTGTTGACCATGTCTGTTTGTTGACCATGTCTGTTTGTTGACCATGTCTGTTTGTTGACCATGTCTGTCTGTTTGTTGACCATGTCTGTTTGTTGACCATGTCTGTTTGTTGACCATGTCTGTTTGTTTGTTGACCATGTCTGTTTGTTTGTTGACCATGTCTGTTTGTTGACCATGTCTGCTTGTTGACCATGTCTGTCTGTTTGTTGACCATGTCTGCTTGTTGACCATGTATGTTTGTTTGTTGACCATGTCTGTTTGTTGACCATGTCTTTTTGTTTGTTGACCATGTCTGTTTGTTGACCATGTCTGTTTGTTGACCATGTCTGTTTGTTTGTTGACCATGTCTGTTTGTTGACCATGTCTGTTTGTTTGTTGACCATGTCTGTCTGTTTGTTGACCTTGTCTGTTTGTTGACCTTGTCTGTTTGTTGACCATGTCTGTTTGTTTACCACGTCTGTTTGTTGACCATGTCTCTTTGTTGACCATGTCTGTTTGTTGACCTTGTCTGTTTGTTGACCTTGTCTGTTTGTTGACCATGTCTGTTTGTTGACCACGACTGTTTGTTGACCATGTCTGTTTGTTGACCACGTCTGTTTGTTGACCTTGTCTGTTTGTTGACCATGTCTGTTTGTTGACCTTGTCTGTTTGTTTACCACGTCTGTTTGTTGACCATGTCTGTTTGTTGACCATGTCTGTTTGTTGACCATGTCTGTTTGTTTGTTGACCATGTCTGTTTGTTTGTTGACCATATCCGTCTGTTTGTTGACCATGTCTGTTTGTTGACCACGTCTGTTTGTTGACCATGTCTGTTTGTTGACCATGTCTGTTTGTTGACCACGTCTGTTTGTTGACCACGCCTGTTTGTTGACCATGTCTGTTTGTTGACCACGTCTGTTTGTTGACCATGTCTGTTTGTTGACCATGTCTGTCTGTTTGTTGACCATGTCTGTTTTTTGACCATGAATGTTTGTTGACCTTGTCTGTTTGTTGACCATGTCTGTTTGTTGACCATGTCTGTTTGTTGACCACGTCTGTTTGTTGACCACGTCTGTTTGTTGACCATGTCTGTTTGTTTGTTGACCATGTCTGTTTGTTGACCATGAATGTTTTTTGACCTTGTCTCTTTGTTGACCATGTCTATTTGTTGACCATGTCTGTTTGTTGACCATGTCTGTTTGTTTGTTGACCATGTCTGTTTGTTTGTTGACCATGTCTGTTTGTTGACCACGTCTGTTTGTTGACCATGTCTGTTTGTTGACCATGTCTGTCTGTTTGTTGACCATGTCTGTTTGTTGACCATGAATGTTTGTTGACCTTGTCTGTTTGTTGACCATGTCTGTTTGTTGACCATGAATGTTTGTTGACCTTGTCTGTTTGTTGACCATGTCTGTTTGTTGACCATGTCTGTTTGTTGACCATGTCTGTTTGTTTGTTGACCATGTCTGTTTGTTTGTTGCCCATGTCTGTTTGTTGACCATGTCTGTTTTTGACCATGAATGTTTGTTGACCTTATCTGTTTGTTGACCATGTCTGTTTGTTGACCATGTCTGTTTGTTGACCATGTCTGTTTGTTTGTTGACCTTGTCTGTTTGTTTGTTGACCATATCTGTCTGTTTGTTGACCACGTCTGTTTGTTGACCACGTCTGTTTGTTGACCATGTCTGTTTGTTTGTTGACCATGTCTGTTTGTTTGTTGACCATGTCTGTTTGTTTGTTGACCATGTCTGTTTGTTGACCATGTCTGTTTGTTGACCATGTCTGTTTGTTTGTTGACCATGTCTGTTTGTTGACCATGTCTGTTTATTGACCACGTCTGTTTGTTGACCATGTCTGTTTGTTTGTTGACCATGTCTGTTTGTTTGTTGACCTTGTCTGTTTGTTGACCATGTCTGTTTGTTGACCACGTCTGTTTGTTGACCATGTCTGTTTGTTTGTTGACCATGTCTGTTTGTTTGTTGACCTGTCTGTTTGTTGACCATGTCTGTTTGTTGACCATGTCTGTCTGTTTGTTGACCATGTCTGACATGTTGTTTGTTGACCATGTCTGTTTGTTTGTTGACCATGTCTGTTTGTTTGTTGACCATGTCTGTTTGTTGACCATGTGACCATGTCTGTTTGTTGACCATGTCTGTTTGTTGACCATGTTTGTTGACCATGAATGTTTGTTGATGTCTGTTTGTTTGTTGACCATGTCTGTTTGT
Source organism: Oncorhynchus gorbuscha (assembly GCF_021184085.1). Taxonomy (NCBI): domain Eukaryota; kingdom Metazoa; phylum Chordata; class Actinopteri; order Salmoniformes; family Salmonidae; genus Oncorhynchus; species Oncorhynchus gorbuscha. Next base: position 74,101,366 of record NC_060176.1, read on the forward strand.
TTGTTGACCATATCTGTTTGTTGACCATGTCTGTTTGTTTGTTGACCATGTCTGTTTGTTTGTTGACCTTGTCTGTTTGTTGACCATGTCTGTTTGTTGACCATGAATGTTTGTTGACCGTCTCGTTTGTTGACCATGCTTGTTTGTTGACCATGTCTGTTTGTTGACCATGTTGTTTGTTTGTTGACCATGTCTGTTTGTTGACCATGTCTGTTTGTT